>NC_031495.1:54724706-55016890 GCF_000237925.1 Schistosoma mansoni
GCTTCAACTGACTCATGATTTCAACTATGAGAATGGAAACTGGCTTAACGCAAGACGAAAAATTCCTTCTATTCTGAACTGATCAACTGAATATAATAACATCTAATTGTTGTTATTCAAACTCATGATTACATTGGAAATGAACTAAAAATACATTAAGCTATTGAATTCCAAAAAAGATCAAATGTAAGTCCTTAAGTGCACTGCTAACCACTATCCAGAAAATAATCAGTTTTCAGATAGCAACTATATTGAGACATGTTTTCAAGTTTCTCAACAATATTATGTAAGACAACTTTGACAAGATGATTGCTATCTAAAAACCATTGGAAAACTTACGCTAGTCGGTTATTGACAAATATGCAATAATAACTAGTTTTCTATCGATTACAATTACTTTAGTCAATCAATGAAACGGGTTCTTTAGCAGAAATAACATTTGACCTCACCGAGAAAACTGCCAAAAGTTGTTTTGTAAATTGTATATATTCATATCATCATTATACTTCTGGTGGGGTCAAGTATTTAGATTATTCGTTGAAGCTAGAATATTCCGTCATGTTTGAGATTGTGTTATCTTGCAAGATAGAATACAACATCAACATTTCATTAGGTTCTCCGAGCTAGGTAGTTCGGTCAACGTCCCTCTGAACAACATCATCAGCAAAACTTTCATGTAGAAGTAAAGTGTTCGAATTTCACCATATATGAATCACAGATTGTCCTATCTGCTTCGATCTTGACTGTTTATTGGCCACCTTTAACCTGTCCATGTCTACATAATTATTTTGACTGTATCTCCCTTTGATTTGATCATTGGTCGTAAATTTGTCCATAGCTTTACTGGTTGCTTGATAGATTGGATCGACTTCGATGGGATTGTTAATTGCTGATTGACCTCAGTATTAAGCTTCTAAAAATTCTCTGGTGCTTATAGTATTCTCTTTATCCAACATCTCAACATTGATTCAGTCGAATGTGTGTCCACAGTTATCCACATGTATTGATGTAAGTGAACTAATGTCATGATGTTTGATCGCTAATCGATGTTCATGTAGGCGAAGGTGAACGAGGCATCCACCATATCCGTTGTAGTGTTCCTCACAAATGGAATGATTTATTTTGCAAATGATATTCGATTTTTCCTCTCTTGTCATTTCCTTCTTTCACTTGCATACGATCGATTGAAATGAAGTTTTTGGATTTTGTGCTACACCTATCCCAAAATACTTCAATAATCTCGTTGTGATTTTTGATATACAATTCATATATGATATTATGAGGGATAGTCATTAGATATGTTTCTTCACTTTTCCTCACTTCAAGTGTGCTGCAGCGTCTTCTCAACCTCCTCAATGAAGTCTGTACACAGTTGATTTTTCGAGCTGTTGGGTTTTTCCTTGAGTAAATGGGAATTCGATCTGTGCAGGTCGGCTCCCGATTTACTTGAATCTCCAGTTTTCCTGTATGGGATCTGGTGATTAAAACATTTGAGAATTGTATCTCTTAGTTCAACTCCTTTTCCATTGTCAACTTGATGTCTTCAAAGATGTTGTTGATCAGATTGTAGGTGTTTTCCAGATCATCGTATTTGGTGATGACGAATGTGTAGTCCATTTAACGAATCCACATTTTGAACTCGATCATTGGTAAGATCGAGACTACCAGTCTCATCTGCATTACTAATTCTGAAATAAGTTCCGATGTTGCTTATCCCATTTGTGTTCCTTCCGTTTGCTCGTAGATTCTATTGTTTAATTGGAAGAATGTTGTTAAGTATAAATCGATGAGTTCGAGTAAACTTTGACTTTGAGGCTTCGTGTATTTGTGGGATTCGTGTCACTGGTGAGGAGGAGGGATAGAGTTTCCTCTGTTAAACTTGGTTCACTTGAAGTGAATAAGGCTGTTATATGGAAACACATGATGGGTTCGTCGTTGTTGATCTGAATCTCTCTAACCTCATCCAGGAATTGTATGTAGGATTTAGAGGAATGATTGGATGAATCCACTGAATGTTTCAATATACTTGGGGTTCCTCTTGATTAATTGTATATCGGGGTTCTGGGGAGTGACACACTTGGACGTAGTGCCATGTTTGGTTTGTGTATTTTCGGCCTACTGTACAATCGAAGAAGCACTGCTCCATTGGGTTTCATTCTCCATTGATCTTGATCTGATATTTGTCCTGTTTTGACAAGCTTGCTGAAAGTGCTTGAGATTCGGTTGTCTAAAATTTTCATTTGGATTTGTGTCCATTGATTCAAATATGCCGTTTTCTTCAAGTAGTTCCTCAACTTTCCTGATATGTTCTTCCTTCTCCATAATTATTGTAGTGCATCTTTTATGCACTGGAACTGTGACAATATCTCTTCTAGTTCTGACTTTCTCCACAGCATTCTGTTCTTGTTCAGTCTGTTGGGTGATGTCTTTCATCCATCGAGTTACCGACACTATGGTTGTTCTTATTTTCTGTTGTGTTTCTTCATTTATTTCCATAGTTGTGAGTGATGACTCTAGTTTGGTGAATAGTTCTAGTTTTGAGGTTTCACTTGTATTGTATTTCAATGTTTTTCGGAGTAGTTGTTCTTCTATGTTCATGAGAGGTTGTTTTGACAGGTTGACCACATAGTTGTTTGTGTTTTCTTTTGTGAGTTGCTTTGAAATCTTGATTAGTTTTTTGTTGAGTGTGTTTCTACTTTGTTCTCTGTGTTGTGTGATTGATATCTTGATCTCTTTTGTCAAGATTGCCAAATATTCTGACGTGACTATTTTTTCCAGATTCCTTCTTTTATCGTCCATGACATGTTTTTATTTGTGAACCTTGTAGTTTTCATCATTTATCACTAAGTGTACCCTTCGCCTTCCACTTTTTTCAGCAATTCTCCTTCCGATTAGACAGTTGATTGGTAGTTTGTATCTTACACTTGTTGGAAGAACATGCTGGCGAAGGCATTCGTGGAGACAGTAAAATTGTTCTCAAGTGGCCGCTTGCTATTAAATCTTTCATGTTTTACTATTCAGTATGTTTTAATCACATGGCATTAGTGCTTGAATTCACTAACTTCTAGTCTGTGACATGTTGGTAGATGCAGACTACTTGGTTGGAGTCCGCGTGACTATCGTAATCAATGGTTGGAGACTCTGTGTGACATGGATCAGAATCAATTACAATGGCGTACGTGTATACACTCTTTATTTTCCCTTAAACCGTGAGAATAAAATTGCTTCATATCTATCTTTCTGTAATATATCCTTATATACAACCTTTCTCTATATACTACCACCACTAAATTAATTACTTCTATGAATCCGGTGTTCATCTTGTTGTGCTAACGAGGTATGGCAACTTGGACCGATGCATATATGTGCCTGGTCCTACGTTGTAGCTGACTGACTGACTGAGTTTTAAGAATTGGGTGGATGAAAATCACGGACATAAGACAACCAGTAACTAAATCCACGTATATAAATTAGAATATAACCAGATTAACTAACTAACAAAGACAACGAATAATATATTTAATCCCTTTTTTAACAATAAGTAAACCGTATTTTTACTTCTTCAATACATTTTTTAAGTAAGATATTTGGATTAACTATGGCTAGGGGGAGAATAACTATTTGCTTTTGTTTAATATTTAAAAGATCGAAGTTAAGTATAATCCAACTATATCAGTACGTACGATTGAAAGCTAGATTTATGTACACGAAAATGTAGTACTTGAACAATCACATTCGCTACTGCTAACGTAGTTCATCGTTTTGAAGTTATGGTTCACAAATTATCATATTTTTTCCATAACTACATTCAAAGACTTTTCTGTTGATGTATTTGGACTGTGACTAGCCTCTTGTAATTTTGAAATGCATATTCTAACTGATCACTATATAGTAAACAATCTTTTTTTAAATGAATGTATCTGAAGTTGGACAGTGAAATCTAGCTTTCCAAGTTTTGATGTATTTTTTTCTAATTTGAAAGTGTATACTATTGAACTTAAGAAACCGGTAAAAAAAAACATCCACTATGCTATCATTAACTTTGTTAAATTATAATTAAGATACATTCTTTCATAATCAAGTTTGTAAATTAACTATTTAACATAAACAAAATACATTGGTCATTTTCAAGTCTCAACTTATTCATTTTTATCCAAACATATATATACACACTCGATACATACTAGATATTTGCCTGCAATGATCATTAGAGTTTATATTGAATTGTCCTAGTGACTGATTATTTTCATAGGGATCACCTGGTAATAATCAGTTGATCAATATATAACTTAGCTAATTTGTACATAGATATAAATTTGAAAAATACATTAGGTTGATTACCTTACATATGACTGTTTAGGGGATAGAAGTTTTCTGAAAACACTATATGGTTTTAGGTTACAAATGAAGCATTGAGGTGAATTTCAGTTGTCTATGTTTCCAACTTTAGTAGATTGACTTTGTGATAAGACCATTTATATTACGATATTAGTTGATTACTATATAGCCCCTGAACTGAATGATTCAATACATTCTGAACTTTTTATCACAGTCCTGTCAAATTTGTCTTGAAGTTAGTTGACAGTAATTTATTTGAATGGATTTGTACAGGTCTTGCATTACTTTGAACTGCAAACTAAGATCAGTGGGAGAAACAGTGGATACCAAAGTGCACTAGGTAATTGCTTCATTTTTTGAGACTTTTCAGCAGTTCACACTTACAACTTCATATGAAAATATTGAATATTATTATTATTAATAAATAAAAGGCGCAAAGTTATAACCTCAGTGTTTGCAAATATAATCGGTTAAGTGGCATAGCTGTCAACAAGTAGGGTTAAGGATTTAATATGAATTTTTAGAAATTATTTTATAACATTATTTCTGTGAACTAATTATATTTGAAAGTTTATTCAACTTACCGAATTGAAAGTGCAATTTCAAATTCATACTGTTTACTTTAAATTATCTATAACCATTGCTCAATTACTCAATTTAGCGCGACCTAAATGTGTCGCTTGTCCCCATAAGGAGTAAAAACTGGCCCCGCACCAGCTGAATCACGACCACACTACTCCATAAAGAAGTAATATAAGCCACGCTCTAAACAAACACAGAGGACCAGTATACTATTTTGCAAGGTAAAGTCTCATTCGTTATCGGGATTTTCCAGACAAATCGCTACACTAAGAACGGTCATGGACCACCATTAATCAAATCAACAAAGAGCTATCAATCTGTCAATCCTCACAGTATCCGGGTCGAGTGAATTTTATCGCGTTGAGTTGAATTACACATCATGCTCCACTCCTGGTGGTTAGATAACCAACAGCTAGTGTATAGATGTATGTAATCACTATTCGTTGTGTTGAAGTTGGTTTAGTTGTGAAAATTTTATTTTCTTTCTAAATAAAATCATCAGTACAAACTGTACGTTTCTATAAACTACTGGAGTCCAAAAAGCTTAACAACGTCAAAATTATTGTCATATGCAACGAATTTCGTTTATCAATCCAAAGTTCGTCGGTTATAATATAATTTATGGATGACCTTTTAGCGACGCCAAAGTGACCTTGAGACAACTCACCTACTTACTAAGGTCAAAAGAAGGTTATAAATTAGTATGGGAAATTAGGATTTAGAGTTCAAAGTTAGGAATTAAAGCTAGGGTCTTCATTACGAAGTGACATAAGCTATAATGCAAAAATGCTATTTAATTATATAAATGAATAAATTTCTTACCCAAACCCAAGAATTGTTATCCTTAATTTGATTGGTTTATTCATAAGTTATAGTCTCGCAAGATCGTTATTTTTGACAAGAAAATAGTGTAAATTAATAATAATCAATTTTTTATTTACGTTTACCTTAATTATTTTTTTTAATCAAGAATTCAATGTTGCATTTATGGATGTTAGAAATTTCTAGGACATCAGGAACCTAGACAGTTCATCACCAATAAATATACATAGTTTTACTAGTTTCTACTTAATGTAAGTGACTAAATTTTGTAAATTTTGCATTTTTTCAACATAAACTTTAAGGGTATTTTACTCAAAATTGATTGACCTTTTTGTACCAATGATTCCAAACATCAACTTTAGGGGTTTTTTCGATTTGTCATCTTAGTTTATATATATTCCATACTGCGCATTTTGATAGATGAATGTTTGTTCGTCTGAGTTAGAGTATAATAAGTGACATTTTAGTAGATATTATACGATATATATACGATTACGTGCACCAAACAGTAATTGGGATGAGCATTACGCTTCTGAAGATTTTGTGATTACATCACCAAGATCAAGTAACTTAATATCCCTAATGATTTCTATAATCTTTTCTGGAGATAGGTTTCATAACAAATTAAAATTAAGTGGGGAATCATTCAAAGTCAAACAGTTTCGAACCGCTATTAACATCTAGTATGAAATCAGAAATCCTGGGTTCGAGTTCGGAGTGCAGAATAGTGGATGCTCACGGCTAAGAAGTCTTATAATATGAAAAACGGCTGTCCAGTGCTTCCAGGTTTTCGACGATGATCTAACATTGGTCTGTTCATGATATCAAAGAATAAGAACTATTTCGTTCAATGTTTATTATTTTTTAATAAAGTATGCGTTATTAATTCTGTATTCCACTTAAATGTCGTAAGTTAAAAAAATATATTTATGTTCAATTTTCCATAGATGTGACCATTAAATCTATTATTTACAAACTTTTAAAAAACATTTGGCATATAACATTTTTAAATCTTTCGTATCCGTAAACATTTTTCATAAGCGGTTTTTTTGTGATTTTTAGTAATTTTTTTATATACAGTTTAAATCATGAGTCAATTGAAGCTAGACCACCATCGAAAACCTTGAAGCACTTTACGGCCGTTTCATCCTATCGTGAGACTCCTCAGAAGTGCTCATCCACGATCCCGCCTCACGAGATTCGAACCCAGGACCTACCAGTCTCTCGCGCGAGCACTTAGTCGATAGACCACTGAGCTGGCATCCAATGGTGTTAATGTCTAACTTCAACCAAACCACGAAATTGAGCAACCATTTACCAATGTCTTCAGTGAGTTGATATCTCCCAACAGACTTGGTTGAACTCCACTGGTTACTGCTTCTCACTAGAACTCCAGGAAATACCTCATGGAGTCAGTCACTAGTGAGCATATGATCATTATTAGAAAAGGATTTTGTAGAGATAGGTCCCGGGTTCGAATCTCGTGAGGCGGGATCGTAGATGCGCACTGCTGAGGAGTCTCACGATAGGATGAAACGGCCGTCCAGTGCTTCCAGGTTTTCCATGGTGGTCCAGCTTCAATTGACTAATGGTTTCAACTATATATAAAAAATTTTTTCATAAGTGTTAATCATTTGAAAGTCATACTATAGTTTAGATTAAAATAGTAAACATCGTTTACTAATCTGAATTGTTTAGTTCCTCAACTTATCAATTACATGTAAGCAATATGTATGTTCGTGGAAAGCAGCTATAAAGACTTAGTTCCTAAATAAAAATTCACATAAAAATGTCTAGTGAAATTACTCTAAAACATCAATGCCCTTCAATGTAAAATCTTCACATTAATAAATTTGAACAAAGTATTCTCCGGCAGACGAATTTAAGGTGAATTTCCTAGAGTTATTATGAGCATCTAAGGCTTGTGGATTTAAACGGATCGGAAGGAAATAGACTGATGCATATCGATAACATTATTTTGGCATTGTGTAATATAACAAATCAGCTGAGGTTAAATAATAGGTATTGTTGACTTCTAACTAACTGGCTTTAACCGGAATTTCTGAGTTTTATCCTACTTGAAGCTATTGATAAACAATCCCAAGGAGTTCTGAAGAATCCAACTCTCTAGATTATGTAATTATATGATAGAAATCATTTTGAGTTACAGATTACGATAACGTATTCTTAAACTGTTAGCGAATGACCTACACCAATGTTTGGATATATATAGCACAATTAAGTTATCTAAACAAATTGATTTTTACTCGTTAATAATCATAATTACAGTGAATACACAATATTACTAAACTTTTGACCCTTAATAGTTGGCTGATGATTATCATTTCTACAACTAATACAACAACACTATTACAAATAACGACGAAACTAACAACCCATGATGTGAAAAATTGTTTTGATCACTTAATTAATAAATGTTAGATATTAATTAGAATTTATTTGTATTATCTATATAATTTAGCTGTATGCAAATAGGACCAAATGAGCAGAAAGTATTGTTCTTATTAGTTAATTTTCTAGCCTACAATTTTTTTCTGATATGATTAAAACAGATATTGACTAAAAGGATTTTGAAAAGTTATGATTGAAACTAACGACTGGGTATCTGTTAAATTCAATGAATTCCTGAACAGTTAGGCGGTCATAAAATCTCTGATTGTATCATAAACGATATCATTTCCGTAAAAACTAGAAATACAATTAATTGATAACTAACAATATATTTAAATCTAGAGAAGACTATAATTTACCTACAACAACGTTACATAAAGTAAATCAGTAACTAAATGATTGATATCATGTCATTATGACCCATGGACATATTGCATTCTGATCTACACCGTTCGATTAATCAGCCTGTGCAAAACGTAACCTTATTGGTAGAATAACTAACTGGTAATGTGTTCGAATTAATCTGTTGTCTTGAAAACTAACGTATACTTCTTTAGTGAATAATACTTGTAGTGAAATATAAGTTCACAGAACAGTACCTAACAAATATAATATAGTAATTTGGTAGTGTAGTACTATGTAGTATATAAGTTAGACTTCGACATTATAAGGAGTTGGAATTTCTCCTAGTGAAAACTTGAAAACATTTATCATTTGTTCGATAAATACTGATTAATCACAAATCATTTTTGTACTTTTTAGAAACAATGTTGAATAGTATTCCTTGGTGTTACAAATAAATGTAACCTATTATCCATTGCATCGGTTTTATTTTCTGCATAACTGCACTTCTATAATTGAAGGATATAAATATTACTTGACTGTGTTATTGACGGTGCAGTTTGTGTTCTAATGTCTCACAGTTCTAGGTTCATAAGGTTCTGGTGTTTAGTTATTTTCGACAAACGTTATTGATTATGTAACTACATGTGATATTGAGTATAGTATCGCAGTTATCTATATACTTTTATTTACTTATTTAACTACTAGCAAGTAGTAAATAATTTCAAACGTAAACGTTCAACTGCATCACAATGGTATTTCCAAAGTTATAATTAAATTTTAATTGATAGGTTTCAAGATTTGTGGTTCTAGATCATTTTAGATTTCTAAGTGAACTAAAGTCTTTGATGAAGACTAATAAAAGTACCCACTAAGACACAAATGAACCTAGAGTGGTTCACGATAAGTAGATATCAACTTATCATCATGTATCGATAAGTTAGCTAATATCTCGGAGACTGTGAAGAGACATGTCTCTACAAACAGCATTGGCGAGGCATCAAAGTCTTCCAACTCCATAGACAATCTAAATCTGCTTGATAAATTTACTATGTAGGCAAGTGTTGGGGAAATTTCTACAATATTTTAACAGTATTCCTTCATTTGCACTGTAAATACTCACACGATAACACAAAGAACATTTGATTACCAACTTTCTATCTAAAGAAACCATTATTCATATCTACATTTAGCTTACAATTAAAATTTGCGGAGTTAATGTATGTAAAAGTATATGGTGGATCTATTATTAGAAAACTATTTTATAAATTTTGGAAAAACATTCGATTGATGGTTTTCAACTACATAGAAGATGGTGTCTAATCTTTCAATAATTCACCCAGTATATGCATGAGATTCTGCACATATTTAACGCTTAGCAGCAGAATTTATTTTCAATAGGAAAGTGAACTGAAATTCTGATTTATTGATGTTTAATCGTCAATGAAACTAGATGGAACCCATGAAACATTCGTTTATAAAAGGCCTACATGAAACGTAAATATTGCACATTTCTGTCATTCATTTCCAAATTTTTTAAACAGAGAACCTGATCATAGGTCAAATTTTGTACAAAATTTTCCAGTTCAGTTGGTAATCATCTTTTACATAATTCACTCAAACACATTCATTAGACTACTTGAAACTAACGTTTTAAACCGAATAACTGATTGTAGTTTATAAACTCAATGGAACATTCCTTTAGTTGATAAGCTATATATATGGGAAAGCGAATGATTTATGGAGCAATATTTGAACAACTTACATTTAAGCTAGAGAGGGATATGTGCGTAGGCTGTCGCCATGTGATCAAGCATACATGTTCGCACACACATAATAATAATAACACGAAGAAATAGACAAATTGTTACTACTTGAATAACGTGTCTGTTAAGTAAGTTGATAAAAGAGCTCGACAAACTTAATTGCAGGAGAGGTGATATGCATGTACTATATCAATCACCAACATATTCAGCAGTTTCCTTGTGGAAATAAATATACTGATTATTTATTTGTAACACAAATGAATAAAATTTCACTGTTTATAAAGTAAATGAAAGTTTTACGACACTTACAGATTTATATAATCATTATAAATGAATTTAATGTATGCTTAATTCAAAAATTGGTCAGTAACATTCTCTCTGTAATTATTATCTTAGTAGTAAATCATTTAGGGTCACTAAAATGGTTGAAAAATTCACATAATAACTGGATTATGAATATTACAGGATGTCTGTTATGAACTTACGGATTGTATCCATATGTACTTCAGTAATATTCATAGAAATATTACTATACTAGTAGTAAACTGTTTAGTATCACATTATTATTATTATCATTGCTATTAGTATTATTACTTGGTAGTTGCTAGATATGTAAGCCAGTACGTAAGTTTAGTTTATTGTGTTGAACTAACTAGCTACATGTTCTTTAATCCCTGGTGAAAGTCAGTGTTCGTATTGGGATTCAAAATTACTGATTACAGCATAAATTGCCAGAATCTTAGGTGAACCTCTTGTTTTTTTCTTAAAAAAATGGTTATTTATTGTCGTTGGTTGTGATATTTTACTGTGTACAAGATCTTCAAATCCAGTATGTAATGAAAAGTATGATTCTTATATGCTTGGATCGATGTATTAAATAGATAAATACAATCTCTACTAAATAATCAACTGTGTTTGAATTCGCATTTCTAGTAAACACATAAAACTACAATACAGAATAACTAATTCAAAGTTATCATTATGGGGTTGTAGATTATTATGTTTTTGATTGAGATCATTAACCGATTAATGTTAGACCACCATTGAAAACCTGAAAGCACTGGACGGCCGTTTCGTCCTATTGTGGGACTCCTCGGAGTTCTAGTGAGAAGTCGTGACCAGTGGAGCTAATCCGTGTCAGGTAGAGACAGGTATCCACCTCAGTACAATGAAAGATGGTCGTGCGACTTCGTAGATTGGTTGAAGTTAAACATTAACACCGTTGGATGCCGGCTGAGTGTTCTAGAGGTTAGGCATTCTCGCTCGAGACTGAAGGCCCTGGCCTCGAATCCCGCGAGCGGGGTCGTGGATGCTCACTGCTAGGTAGTCCCACAATAAGACTAGTCGGCCAACCAGTACTTCCAGGTAATTCAAAGTTATTAAACTGATGGTACATAAATGATGAATACAACATATTAATTCTAAAACTCATCAGTGTTATCATACTATTCAGAAATTAATTGGGTTATTGTATGGTGTAATGGAGAACTAAATCGATAACAAAAAACAAACAAACGGATCATTATAACCAAAAACTTTTTAATTTATGTTCAGTAGTCAAATATAGAAGACATGACCTAAAGAAAATTATTTTCATAGAATATACTATATACCATCAATAAAGAAATATCAAATATATTTAACCCCATTTTACAAAATTTTACATAATAGATAAAATATTGAATTGATTAAAATGAAGAAAAAAAAGAAACATGATTACAATAAATAGATTTTTTTTCAGTTTTCAAAATAATCCATATTTTTTTATTAATAGTAAAAACTTAATGATATATAAGCAAAGATGGATGGAAAACGCGCGTCCTGGATTCCACTGTTAGCCACCATCCATCTTTGCTTACAATGCTTGTGAATTAAGGCTATATCGAGGCAATACGCTTAGTATACACATATGCCAATAAGAGACTGACCAGTTGCATTCCTAAACATCAATGGGAAGATTCAAACAAACAAAAACAAGTGAATTAATGATATATATGTTGGAATAATAATTAGCTGATATGGATACATATTGTATCTCTTTGAATTTAGTAAACAATAATATAATCTTGATATATACTTGAAATCATGAGTCAATTGAAACTAGACCACCGTAGAATACCTGGAAGCACTGGACGGCCGTTTCGTCCTATTGTGGGACTCCTCAGCAGTGCGCATCTACGATCCCGCCTCGCGAGATTCGAACCAAAGACCTACCAGTCTCGCGCCAGAGCACTTAACAGATAGACCACTGAGCGGGCATCTAACGGTCGTCCAGTGCTTCCAGGTTTTCTACGGTGGTCTAGCTTCAATTGACTCATGATTTCAAGTATATATAAAAATAATAGAATCATATTGCTGTTCAATTACCCTTTAAAAATTAGACAAATCGAAAATCATGATAACACATACAACTAAAGTATACGAAAGGTTAAATGTAAGTCTTTACAAAACTGTTATATCTACAGGAGTTTTTTCTTGATTAGGTAATAATCACTAATGTTACAGAGTTTCATTATTCCGTTAATTAATCAAACAGTTAAAGAAAGAAAATAAAAATTGACACATATATGTCCCTATAAAAGTCAAAACATTTAACATTAACACAGTTTAATATATCAGGAATAAATTTACTAGATGAAAAAAGAGCAGATGAAAGAGTAATATAGTTTTAATGATGGAGGATATCATTCAAAAAGAATAAATGATTTCTTGTAACTTATATAGATTCAGTTTGAATGAGAGGTACGAAAATATTCTATAATGATATCTAGAATAGCGTCATTTATACGTCAACATTTACTGAAATTGAAGATCATATTCTCTTCAAGCTACTGATGATGGACAAAATGCGACTCAAGAATAACTAGATACGAATAGATTAACTCCTTAAAATAATCTATTTAGTCTGGGAATGAAACAATATTCCATCAGTACACATCCTCATACTCTTAGAATTCGTCATTTATTCTACTCTAGTTAGTTTAGTCCCGATAGCTGAAATATGGTGATTAATGAACAGGTTAAACAACTAGTTAACTACTTATAAACGGCCACATGAAGGTACGTTAACATTTACTATCCAATTAATCTCATCAAATTCGTAAAGCATTTAACTACATCAACGCTTTAGGTCGAATACCTTTAAATGCTGAATTACAGATTCATATTTACGTAGAGACCAACAATTATTTTCTGGTTAATAAACCTAGTGCTTTATGTAACCGTTACTTGAAGTGTAATGTGTCAACCCTATGCGAAGAAATTGTTTTCTCTCGCTTTACTGATAACATTAGGAATTTAAAACTTCACTCCCCTGGAACATATTTTTAATTGTTTCAAAAAGATACTCCAATAGAGGGATAGTGTACGTAATATTATGTCATTTTATTTCTACAAACTTACATTAAAGTACCCAGTGGATTATTATACTCTCAGTTATTTGTAGTGTTAGGTCATTTGTTATTTGATAATTATCGATATTTATTTTGTTGATAATTTCTATTAGTCATTGAAGTTTACTGAAGAAACATTTAGAGCTAGGGAGAATGAACAATTGTTTCATTTTTTATAGTCATTATAAGTTACTTTAAACTTCATTACAAATATTGAAAAAAATTTGTGTACAGGGACTTATCCCATTTGATATCAATTTTTTTCATCAAGTTACCATGTGATTCAACTTAATGTAATTATATTCTAGCAACTATTATTATTATTATGTCACAAGATGGTATTCTTTAAAAAATTATTATTTCAAAATGAATATAAGATGATTGTTTTAATTATTTGTTCATTTCCAAATGGCATGAACTTTTTACTTCCAGAATAAAGATCCCTTAAATTGATATATTAGCAATTATAAAACTTAATCACATATTTTCTCGATCACTTTCAAGATAATATGTTACTTAGAGAACAGAAGGATAACTTAGCGGTGGGGTTTAACCATATGGGCAGGTATCACGAGTAACGATAGATAATAGTTGCACAATATTGTGAACTGATAAAAATGAATGTAAGGCGTTGAATGCAAGCTTTTTTGTCTGAAAGTAATGGGTTCATGCGAAAACCTAATTGTCCTGGGTTCGTTATTTGAGTGCAAACTGCTTAGATATCACGCACTGAGATGAAATAATGGTCCTTTGCTTACTGAATTTCAAGATATATATATCTGAAGTTAGTTCTCTATGTAAAGTATCTTCAAATAAAACGATCTCCACAAAATTCACATTATAATTTGGGGTTATTCCTGTGATCTATTTACAATCGGTTGATTGTTGAATAGTGATCAATGTTATGTTTGCCTAGTTATTCAATGCTTAATGGATTCTACGAGGAGTATCAGTTCCATCGAGATAAGCAGTTCGTCTAACGGACAAGTTTCAACAAACACGAATCTTAAGCATATGATTTTCTGCTGACTACCTCCAACCACCAATAATTTTTTATACTAAATAAGTGATTTAAAAAGTTCAGTAACTTTTAACGTTCTCGTTGAATAATTTATCAAATTGTTAAAATTTAGTAATAACGAAGGTGATTATAGCAATTATGTGATTATAAAAACATAAAGAATGTTTTGTTCATATTCGTTTAACTGGTTACATATGAATTCAATCTTGAGTAAGTGGCAAGCTCAGTCAATCAGTCGATAGCTAAACATGCAACAGGTTAATGCAGTTCATTTCTCAATCATTCCCGTTGTACTGCAGTTTCAGTTTGCATATTTTCTTCAGTTCTACGGACGTAAGCTTGGGTGAAAGAGTGAAATACGAATCAATGTCATGTAGTATCCTTTAATTTGTATTTCTATAATAGTAGTATTACTATAAATACTACTACTACTACTAATAATAATAATAAATTATACAGGACGCATTGCATTGTGTGATTCCATTTAAATATAAACTAAATTAACAGTTTTAAATGACGTGAACATTTCATTCTGAATGTTTTTATGCGAATGACATCATTTGTTTTAGTTATGATGTTAGTAAGTTAAAAATAAAGTTATCTTTATGAATATAACCCATTTGTGTAATGATTAAAACTTTGATTGTTTATGTGACAAATTTGAAATCAAATATTTTTCAAGATGATGATTATTATTAGACACCTAAAAACAACGATCGAAAGACATATTATTGACAATTACCATATACTCACTAATGAATAACCTCAAGAGGAAATCCCCAGAACTATATTGAAAAGCCATGATCAATGGAGCTAATCTATGTTGTGTGTGAGGCAGTTACCCACCTAAGACAATAAAAGATGGTGGCTCACTGTCGTGGGTTGATTGAGGTTGCACATCAATACTTTTGATTTTGTATCCGTGGTCTAGAGAATAAGTGTTCTAAAGCGAAGTCTTGGATGCCCACTGCTGAAGAAACTTTTACTAAGACAAAACGCCCGTCTAATGCTTTTAGGTTTTTCACATTTATTAAACTTAGATAGCTTCACGGTTTTAATCATATTATTCCATACCATATTTCACCAAGCTGATAGAATTTATATCAAACATTGACCGAAGCGTTGATAGAATAATAACAGAGATCAATTAATTATTTTTAGATCCATGTATTCAGTGGTAAAATACATTACATAAGTAATAACCTAAGTAGGATTTTGTTCTCTGGGATGGATGATTTGGTCCTGCAGTATCAAAAGGGGAAGCTAGAAAGGATAGTCACGTCAGAATATTTGACAATCTTGACAACAGAGATCAAAATATCAAGCACACGGCACAGAGAACAAAGAAGAAACACACTCAACAAAAAACTAATCAAGATTTCAAAGCAACTCACAAAAGAAAACACAAACAATTATGTGGTCAACCTGTCAAAACAACCTCTCATGAACATAGAAGAACAACTACTCCGAAAAACATTGAAATGCAATACAAGTGAAACCTCAAAACTAGAACTATTCACCAAACTAGAGTCATCACTCACAACTGTTGAAATAAATGAAGAAACACAACAGAAAATAAGAACAACCATAGTGTCGCTAACTCGATGGATGAAAGACATCACCCAACAGACTGAACAAGAACAGAATGCTGTGGAGAAAGTCAGAAATAGAAAAGATATTGTCACAGTTCCAGTGCATAAAAGATGCACTACAATAATTATGGAGAAGGAAGAACATATCAGGAAAGTTGAGGAACTACTTGAAGAAAACGGCATATTTGAATCAATGGACACAAATCCAAATGAAAATTTTAGACAACCGAATCTCAAGCACTTTCAGCAAGCTTGTCAAAACAGGACAAATATCAGATCAAGATTAATGGAGAATGAGATTCAATGGATCATTACTCCTTTGATTGTACAGTAGGCCGAAAATACACAAACCAAACATGGCACTACGTCCAAGTGTGTCACTCCCCAGAACCCCGATATACAATTAATCAAGAGGAACCCCAAGTATATTGAAACATTCAGTGGATTCATCCAATCATTCCTCTAAATCCTACATACAATTCCTGGATGAGGTTAGAGAGATTCAGATCAACAACGACGAACCCATCATGTGTTTCCATATAACAGCCTTATTCACTTCAAGTGAACCAAGTTTAGCAGAGGAAACTCTATCCCTCCTCCTCACCAGTGACACGAATCCCACAAATACACGAAGCCTCAAAGTCAAAGTTTACTCGAACTCATCGATTTATACTTAACAACATTCTTCCAATTAAACAATAGAATCTACGAGCAAACGGAAGGAACACAAATGGGATAAGCAACATCGGAACTTATTTCAGAATTAGTAATGCAGATGAGACTGGTAGTCTCGATCTTACCAATGATCGAGTTCAAAATGTGGATTCGTTAAATGGACTACACATTCGTCATCCCCAAATACGATGATCTGGAAAACACCTACAATCTGATCAACAACATCTTTGAAGACATCAAGTTGACAATGGAAAAGGAGTCGAACTAAGAGATACAATTCTCAAATGTTTTAATCACCAGATCCCATACAGGAAAACTGGAGACTCAAGTAAATCGGGAGCCGATCTGCACAGATCGAATTCCCATTTACACAAGGAAAAACCCAACAGCTCGAAAAATCAACTGTGTACAGACTTCATTGAGGAGGTTGAGAAGACGCTGCAGCACACTTGAAGTGAGGAAAAGTGAAGAAACATATCTAATGACTATCTTTCAAAAGATCGGCTATCCAATCAACTTCATCAAAGAGTATCAAACCAACTCATCAGCAGAAATAAAATCAATTGCAGAAACCAACAAACGAATCATAATATCATATATGAATTGCATATCAAAAATTACAACGAGATTATTGAATTATTTTGGAATCAATGTAGCACAAAACCAATAAAATCATTTCAATCGATCGTATGCAAGTGAAAGAATGAAATGACCAGAAAGGAAAAATCGAATATCATCTGGAAAATAAACCACTTCAATTGTGAGGAACACTACAACGGATATGGTGGATGCCTCGTTCACTTTCGCCTACATGAACATCGATTAGCGATCAAACATCATGACATTAGTTCACTTACATCAATACATGTGGATAACTGTGGACACACATTCGACTGAATCAATGTTGAGATGTTGGATAAAGAGAATACTATAAGCACCAGAGAATTTATAGAAGTTTGGTGCTTTCAGCTAGCACAATTTATTTCATCATAAAGAAGGCGAAATTGACGTAAAAATCAATTAAAAGTTGATGATGAGTAATTTAAAAAAGGGAAACTAAGATGAAAATCGAAAATATGGATTCATGAAAGATTTGTTGAAGATAAATAGGTGATACCTATTCCTTTTTGTGGTCGACTTGACTCCGTGATCTCAAAGATGAAGTTAATACATCAACGAATATGTTAGAGATTTTAATAACTTATAACATTTCTTCATATATACTACCAATTTATTCAACACAATATGATCAGATGAGTAGTAGTTTAGTTTACATAACTGATTATAACTGTTTCGATTTAAACACCTCATCAGCGATCTTACTGACAACTTACTGATACTATAAGCCAAATATTAATATCTTATATTCAGTAATGATGATCCTTCAGAATGGTCTATGATCAAGCGACTAGAACAGAACATTTTTTAATCACAGCCCATTGTTCATTACTGCTAGATGATACCAAGTAGGGCGGCTGTTTCATTAGATTACAATAATCCAATGTAAGGTTTTTAATAAGTAAGCTGACCAAAACCAGACGACAATGCTCTATTGATTTCAAAAATTTCTCACCCACTGGTCCGCTTAAGCTATTTGCACTATCAAGATAAATGCAGTGTTCAGTTCGCCAAATTACTTCACTTCAAATACTTCTGTATTATCAACCATCGTGTTAAAAGTGCTATAATTTATCAGTAACTTCACTTAACAGAATAAACTAATGATCATAATGCAAATTTTGATAGGATCAATATAGGGTACTGATGCAAACAAAGTCGGATAAACAGAGTATTACATAACTTATTGGTTACTTAACTGTGTCATTGTTCTAATAACCTTGATTCTTCTGGAATCATAGTGCATCGTTCGTCCAGATCATTTCAATCAGTCGATATTTTTACTATCGTTAAATAACTTCACTAAGTAGTATACTTTCATTGGTTTGGTTATATAATGAAGAGAGTAACTAAAATATAGGATTCCTTGGTTATCTCTTGTGAATGGTAAATGTTAATTGTGCCATACTGTATTAATTAAAACACTCCTTTATTAGGTTTATTTTAATGAAGAATAATGTATCGTAACTTTTACTACCAATCGTACTTCGCTGACCCATCAGTTCACTAATCTTGAATCGATCGAATTCACTAGACCATAGTTATTATTAGACAAAATATTATTTTTAATTACCGTCTCTCTGTTATTTATGAATTACTATATTGAAAAAATGAAATATTGTACACTATGTACACCACACGTCATGAATTCAAGTTTTGTTCACATATTTGTTTATCATCATGAATTAAAGTACAAACTGTGTGACATGAATGATTTTTATTTGTTAAATATATTGAATCTTTATAGTGTAGATCACGAATTGATCTTAGCTAGTCCGCTGTTATAAACAGGGGAGAAATCGACAAGTGTTTCGTCCCAGTATGAGGCTCCTCAACAGTGAGTACTCAAGATTAAATATCTTGGGTTTGATCCCCTGTAGTAAGGTCGTGGACTGACACTGTTGATGAGTCACATTCTAGGATAAAACACCTATCCAATGTTCCCTTGTTTTTACTGGTGGTCTAGCTAAGATCATTTGTTGATTTAAACTATGAAAATTACGTTATCTCCATGAACACCCCTATTCAAAATATTGAACTATTAGATAGATAAAGACTTATTTACCACCATTCTCACTATAATTAATGTTTTTAATATATATATATATATATATATATATATATATAAATGACAGTGCATTATCATTATGTCAATAAAGTGAACTTTAGACTTTATATTATTTCTAATAATTTAATAGTAAATAATAAAAATAAATATTACATTAAAAATTAATATTATTATTATTATTATTATTATTATTATTATTATTCAGATACGTTACCTTTTAAAACTTACTTACGCCTGTTACCCCCCGTCAAGGAGCATAGGCCACCCACCAGCATTTTCCATCCAACCTTGTCCTCTCCCATAAAATGCTGTTGCTGATAGTATCCAGCCAGTGAATGTTGAGTATTTTGCGTAAACAACTGTTTATAAATACTTGTACCTACTTGACGAGGGATGTGATAGTTCTCCATGTTTCAGCTCCGTACAGTAGGACTGTCTTGACGTTCGTATTGAAGATTGTCACTTTGAAGTTAGTTGACAGTTGTTTTGAGTTCCATGTGTTCTTCAATTGTAGAAATGCTGCCCTTGCTTTGCCAATCCTCGCCTTTACGTCTGCAACAGATCCTCCATGTTTATCAATGATGCTTCCCAGGTACGTGAGTGTTTCTACATCTTCTACAGTTTCTCCATCAAATGTGATTGTATTTGAGAATCTTGCTTTTTCCTTTGTGTATGTTGAAGCCTATTGATGCAGAGGCTGCTGCTACATTAGTTGTCTTCGTCTGTTTTTGTTCTTGTGTATGAGATAGGAGGGTTAGGTCATCTGCGAAGTCCAAATCGTCTAATTGGTTCTAAGATGTCCATTGTATTCCGTGCTTCTACCTTATAAAAGGTAAATAAATATTCGATCATTTAATGTAAAACAAAAATCCACTGGTTATTATTATTATTAAAATATTTTATTTATTATTAAAAGTCATTTCCAGTAACCGATGTATGGGCGAGAATGATAATGACTGGTTGTTTTGCTGAGTCAGACATTAGATAGGGTGACAGGTGTTATATGTGTCATATATTTCCATATCCTGATTATTATTGATTAACTGTTCTTGTTGTTGGATTGTATCGGATTTTGGTATGGAAATATATTGACGTTCTAGTCAGGCTAATCTCATGTTCTTGATCTGAGTTGTGTTGAAGTCCTATAGAATAGACACTGGGAGGAAATCTAGTGTAGATATTCGTCTAAGGTAAATTAACGTCCCATATACGTGTAAAAAGTGAAAGGACTGTTATAACAAGAAACCCTAGCCTTATAACAAGTATCCTACAGTTTATAACAGTAACATTATAATTTAAGACTTTAACTAAACAATTTATAATTGAATTACTAATAAAATAACAAATAAATAATGAAAATAATTTAGTTTTAATTAAAAAAATACTAATGAAAATTGAACTAATTAATATTAATTGTTTATTGTTCAATAGAATTTAGTTAGTAGTATTGATCTTTTTAAGGTTAATTATTAGATAGATTAAGATATTTTCGACTAAATAAACTTTCTATACAGGATTTCCAAAGAAATATCACTAGTGGATTTAGTGATAGACAAATGAATAATTAAGTAGGAAATATTTTATACTAGTTAATATGTTTTGCAGATCAATTTGAATACTCGGTATATTTAATATGAAAACTGTAATCATTTTTGAATTCATTTAGTATTGTTTGTTTGAATCTTCCCATTGATGCTTAGGACTGCAACTGGTCAGTCACTTATTGGCATATGTGCATACTGTGCGTATTGCCTCGATATTGCCTTAATATGCCAATAAGAGACTGACCAGTTATAGTCCTAAGTATCAATGGAAAGATTCAAATAAACAATACCAAGTGAATTTAAAACTTCACCCCATTGCACTAGCAAGTGGCTATCAGGACTCAGTAGCTGAGTAGATAACGCGATGGCGTTTGAAGCGAAAGGTACTGGGTTCGAGTCCCAGAGTGAACATCAACTTTGACATGCAGGGACATCCAGCTGACCAGTCCCCAATTAGGACGAAACGCGCATCCTGGATTCCACTGCTAGCCACTATCCATCTTGGCTTATAATGTAATCATTTTTGTTATGTTTCCATTCTATTTGGTTTGCTTTTTTTGTAAGGAAATTACAACACATAGCCATACTGAAAAGTACAGAACCTAAGTGGAGACGCTACAGTGATTAGTATCCACATTTCTTCTTGTCTCCCCTCTAACAGGACAAAACATAAGTACATTGAAGTGTATACCTATAAAGGGCAATATAAATCCTCTACAACACCTGGTTTATATATATATATATATATATATATATATGCCTAGTTTACTTTATATATATATATATATATGCCTAGTTTACTTTGCCGATCCATGACTTTATGTTTGTATGGGTTCTTTCTTATTTATCAGTGATAGTGATCAGCTACGTAAAATATTCCATTTCTTCTAGGGCTTCCCGATCAAGTTGTATTTAATTGGTGTTCGCTGTATCAGACTTGAGAATTCTGATTTTTCTCTGGTGAATGTTGAGGCCTACTGTTGCAGAAGCCGCTAGTACATAGGGTGTTTCCGTCTACATCTTTTTTCTGTGTACGAGAAGACGTAAGTCATTTCTGAAGTCGAAATCATCCAGCTGCGTCCAAGATATTCACTGTATTCCGTGAATTTTCTGAAAAGTGTAGGCCTTCATAGTCTACTTAACAACCAAGGGAAAGGGAAAAGACTTCATACTACTGAATTGGCATCTAATGGTTTATGTGTTTATTGTCAAGAAATTCCATATATAGGACAAAAATCCGACCAATGCTTTCTAGTTTTCAATGACTGTCCAACTAAGATTAGTCAGTCATATAAACTATAAGGTTAATAAATATTTGTCTTTATAATAAGTGATCAACTAATTGCCAAACTTCATTCTGCCCATTCGCTCATATTCATCTTTTTAACTGTTGACTAGTATTAAGCTCAATTGTTCATTGATGTTTGCCAGTGGAAGTAAAATATGATTGGTCGTTGGCGTGGACGAAGAACAACAGCCTTACGAAATTTACAGTCAGCTATCAAACTATTGTAGTTATAAGCTTTTGTTTTCGAAAAGAAATGAAGAGATCTTAAGATCAATAATTCGCTCTCAAAACCAACAAAAACTTACGATGAAGTTTAGCGAAATTATTTTCTTAACAATATGTTTACAGTACAAAGATTGTACTATTTTATAGATCACCGATAACTTCATTATCTCAAATTTACTCAACGTTCCCATTGAAAACATATGTCATTTACTCAAAAATCTGAGACAAGCCTACTTAATGGGAAGAAGTATTTTATTGACTCATAGATCCGACTTGAAATTGAATTCAGTCCGCTTGAAAAGGTTTATTTAGTATTAAATATTTAAAGCAAATTGTTATTCAAGGTCATTTAAAGATCTACTTAGTGACAGTTTTTTTGTATAATTTAACACATTTTCTTTCATATAGCTGATAATGCACTTCTGGTAAATTAAATAATTTATTAATCGACCCTGAGAAAGACTTCTATTAATTAGCAATATAAACACAAATTACCGATCAATCAAAAATATGATCTAAATCACGGTAAAAAAGATTGACGTAATAGATAAGTACTTATTGAGAAATTACTGATATTCTTGGAGAGCTAAGAATACAGAGTCTACTGATGTCGTTAAATGACCTCAAGTAACAAACTGAGTGAAGTTCTGAATCTAGATTCTTGCAAAAAATCCCCAGTTTAAGGACTTCAGATACTGGTTCGAGAAACTTGGAAAAGAAACTACCGCTAACTCAGAAGCGTAACTGTTCTTAAATGACATATAAATTAACAACCGTTTTCGTGGTAGTGTTTCATTTCAATATGTGAAAGCTCAATTCCCAATTACAGGCAAAGCGTCCTTATATCCTTTCAACAAGAACTTTTAAAGTGACTTATTCTAGATAGATAAGTGAATCCGTTTACCTCCAGATGATCTGCAGTATGTTTGATAAAACTCGTATATATTCTAGATAAAACGTTGAACCTCATGCCTCACAATGAGTTAAACTTTAAACAAATGGACATTACATTTAAGGCATGGATAAAGGACCATCGATCAAATTCTAACTAGAAACTTCACAGCATACTTCTTAGGTTTCTCTAAAATCCAGAACATTTGTTGAGATATAAGTATCAGTGTTAATCTAGTTGCTTAACTCATTTGAATCTTGCAACTTTAATATTCTGTTTCTGAGCTTCGAACATGACGAATCTTTGTTACCTAGATTACTAACATCCATGTTCAACGTTTAGCAAGAATTGCTCTGAAAAAGATATAGTTATGGTAGGGATTTACTCATCATTTATTATTGACTGACAATGAGTGTTACAGGACCAGTAGATAATACCACAAAGTGTGCGCACAGTTGATCACACCTCGTCAAGAATGTAGCACCAGTGTTTGCTCGGCTGTGAGAGGTCTGTTGCTCAGATCACCGAATATTATTGGGACAGACATTGAATGAATCGATTTGATGAAGTTTCTGAAAGATAAGCAATGGGGATTCCATTCATGGAATACGACCTCAGATGACATTTAAAATGTTATTGAAAGTCATGGGTTCAACTGTTAATTTAAAAGTAACATCACGTGGACTTGAATTCAGCAGAGATAAGAGTTCTTAAGTCACTTTAAAAATTGTTGATATTATGTTCCACAAGTATATCTATTTATACTTACGTCAGTAGAAGAATATGAAAAACTCGCAGTCCAAAATGTCAGGATGAGACTAAATATTTTTATCGAGGTGTCATCAAAAATAACAGTAACACTTAAGGCAAATTACGGAGCTTAAACCGTCACGAAATGGTGTATATGTTTGCATAGTCAACAGAGAAGTTTAGAATCACTATAACTGAAATGCAAGAATGAACTATTAGTGTTCAATATTTAGAAAGTCTATGATTAACAAGACGCTAAAATTTGATACATTTTAGTTTTTGCATAAGTTTAGTAGAGTAAAAGAATATATCAAGGGACGCCAATTTTTAAACCTATTAGAATATTGTGACAACTTATCGTAAAAATAAAAAGAGAACTTAAAAATTTCAAGAAAATTCCTGTATTCTGAATTAGAACGACATGTATAAGCGAACGTCATTGTTTTCAATTAGACCGTCATCAGGTTTTACTTTCATATATAGTAACATTTATAGACATATACGAAATTTTTAAACCATTCAAGGTAGTTTATGGGTTGTTGATAATACTGGAACAGATTATATAACCAAACATAGTAAGTAGAAAGCACAGATTGATAGTATGACGACAAGTGTACTAGTTGTGATAAGAACAGCAAAGTCTTGAATCAGCGTTTCGTAGTAGGAATTTAATGATTTGAGAAATGTAGACACTGAAGTAACATTCACTAATTTGTAAGATTACGTAGTACAAGAGCAATGAAGAGAACGTCTAATGCAGCTAACTTCTATCACTCTCCAGCCGACCTATAGTGATTCCTCATCTAAAAGACAAGTTACCTAGTTTTGCTACATCCATGTGTATCTACGAATCCAGTTGCTTCTGTGGAGGAAGCCATTTGGGTACACAACTAGATAAATGAACCAACGAGTTAGTGAACAACTCCCTTTGTGGTTCGGAAAGGGTATTTTCAAAACAATACGCAACCTTGTTGTATCATACATGATCGATAGCTGCAATATAGTAGATAGAAGTAGGTCACTTAAAGTGATTTATCGTATTTCTACTAGTTTTCCTTATGGAGTTCGATCTCGCCTCTCGCACATAGCAGAAGTCGGTGATTCAGGCTAACAATACGATTCTTTGTATTTTTAAGAAGTCTGTTACATCCGTGTCTCTTCCTTGGCCGAATTAGTCTTATTTGAAAATTTTATTTATTATTATTTTTCATACTCTTTGTTCACTTATTTTTCCCGACACCTCCTCTTTTTCTTCAAATCTGCGCCTCATTTCCCGACTATCTAAACGCTTCTTGTTACGTAATCTTACAAATTAGTGAATGTTACTTCAGTGTCTACATTTCTCAAATCATTAAATTCCTACTACGAAACGCTGTTCTTATCATAACTAGTACACTTGTCATCATACTATCAATCTATGCGCTTTACTTACCATGTTTGGTTATATAATCTGTTCCAGTATTATCAACAACCCATAAACTACCTTGAATGGTTTAAAAATTTCGTATATGTCTATAAATGTTACTATATATGAAAGTAAAACCTGATGACGGTCTAATTGAAAACAATGATGTTCGCTTATATATGTGTTTGCAAAAAAGAACTAATGAAATCTTTCTATAAGATAATTATTATGATCTGATAAACCCAATAGTTCACATATTAAAATTATTTTTTTGAAATATAAGTGAAAAGAAAACATATACAGAGAAGAGATCCCCATTAAAACCGAACATTTTACACAATAATGATTGACTGATGTTTTATCTTCAAATATTGTTGAAATTACCCCTATTACAAATACAATGATGATTTAATCATTTAAGTATTATTAAATTGAATATACATAGAACAGTACGATTTCTGTATTAATAGTAAAGAGAATAAAAGGTAATAATGATACTTAAAAAAAGAGAACAAGTAATTCACAAATCTAACAATAAGAATATTAGTTCAACAAGACACAAAATCTACTGCCTTGATGACATAGATAGATAGATAGACAACCTGTTAGAGTAACAAATGTAACTATAAAGAAAACAAATGCTGACCTTTCAATGTATCAAAATTCTATCTGTTTGCTATTAGCTTACTTTTATAATACAAAACGATGGAAACAGAAATAAAATAATTTAATATCAAGAGATAATAAGAGCAGTATAAAGTTGAATAGACGTATAAGTATATATATATAAACAATTAATAATGAATATATTTGATCAAGTGAACACTTCATTATGAGTAGATGATGGGGTTGCAGGAACCTCAATTTCTTGTCCGCTTATTACAACAACCATGTCATGTTGAGAAGCTACAATATAAGTAAATTATAAAATAAAAAGGTAAACATCGGATTATGTTATTTGCGTAAGATATTCGGGGAGGATGATATAAAATGAAACATTAAACAAAATTATGAGATAGAAAAAGTGAATAGATGAAAGACATAGTAATAATGATTATCTAAACGAAGAGAACGATAAGTAAATGATAGCCAGTCAGTCACGACGTGGAACCTGGTACGTATATACATCGGTTCACGTCTTCATACCCCATTAGCACAAAGGAATGAAATTGTCAGGTCAACTCCCAGAATAGTGGTGGTAGTAACAGTATCAGTCGTAATAGAAAAGATTTGGCGTTGTAGAAGAAAATATGAATTAGTGAGATAAAGGTTATGAGAAATTTAGAAGCTGAGTTCTGGGAGTAAATGATAAACAGAATGAAAAAATCCCAACATGATTAAGACTTTATCAGAATTGAGTTATCTTCCCTATCTAGAATTAGGAATCTAAGACATTGAGTACTCAGTGGTTCCGTTATGCTCGAAAATTATCCAAAGAAATTTATCATCAAACACAGAGTAGAGTAGTATCTTTCAGACGTGATGAGTATGTTAAAGTAGAAGAGTTATATCGAGAGAAATGCTGAAAAGTATACTCTCCCTTTTATAAGTAGTAATGTATCTCTCACTGGCATTAGCAGGTTGGAAAAAAATAGACAAATATTTCGTTTAAATCTCCCTTTAATTATATCCAGTGTTAGGTCGATGTCAACGGAGACAAAACCAAACAGTATCTGTTGATATTCGAATTTAGTGACAACCATCAATCCATTCGAAAAGGTTGGATATTGCTAAGATTCTTCCCTATTCAGCATAATTTTCCTAATTCCATTTTAAAGTCACTTGGTATCATTATTATATCTTCACAATTGGCCTATTAAAGTATCCTTGATGTTTGTTGATTAAATTTATTTTGATGTCTTTCAATCTGAAGTCATTAGTTAAATAATGAGAAGTCATTGTGCTTCACTTCTCTGATTTCTTATAGAACCATTAACTAAAATAGCACACACATCAGTATGCACTGGAAACTAGGATAAAAGGTTCGCCTTGTGCTCTTTAGATTGTTAATATCATACCTACATTTGAAAGTGTACGAGGACTAGTTAAAAGATTCTCAGATACCATTTTATTTTAGTTGTGAGTAATTCAACTATCTAATACCTTGTAATGTTTAAGTCATAAATGATTGAATAGAATTGATATACAGCCGTTGATTAATCGGGAATTTAATTGAAATTATCATCAGACTATTAGATTGTTAAAAATTAGTGGTTAATTGACCTTAGAGCACGATTCAAATGAAGTCGAGTTTGGTAAGCTCGTTGATTTGATCGTGAAGCTTTCACCGTATTCATCCGAGTGCCCCCTTCACTTCTTTTCGTGGCAGGGGTGTTATTTACGAAATTAATAGGACGAAGAGCGAATGTCTGGCGCTTTAACCGGGTTGGTGGACACGGAAAGTTCACCTCGGGGAGTTGGAAAACCCTGATTCTCAACCAATGGTGCACATGGGCTCCAGAACAAATGGCGTATGAACCAATCGTTGGTCACCGGTTACCATAGGACTGCACCTCCTCACGGTGCTCCACTGCCTTGTGGATCAGATCTTTCGGTCAAAGGCTCCGGGTGTGGCCCCCTAAGAAAACCATCTGCTTCGGTTTGGGCACCCGGGCAGTATCACAGCCCTCACACAAATCAAATGAGATTTGTGTGGCGCATATGTATCTGGTGCCTCTTTGTACGAATATTTATGTGTTCAAATAAAATAAAATAAATTTTAAACAGAACTGAAGTATTAGAATGTATCTACGAGTGATGAAGAGTTTATTCTGTTGACAGTGAATTTGATGGACAGTTGGCAATAGTTATTCTGTGATTGTCTAGGCATTAATGTTGATTATTTTTCCTTCTTGACCTCACAGTTGTTAATAATATTTCTAATTAGGTGTATTTTTGGTGGTTAGTCTGGATAAATTTCAATATGGTATCAGTTTCGAGGTGTTCGACTTCTAATTGTATACTATGTAGGAGGGTATACGCATTGTTAGTTGAAATTCATTAAACTATAGAAAACTATAGTTAGTGTAGTTGAAAACCAGTATGATTGCTCCAGATATATATTTTCTTCAGAATCTTGGACATATTTGAACTCCTACTATATCTCTTATTCCATTTAGCCACTTGTTCCTTTCAATTTACTATTTTTATTGATATCATTATTTTTACCAATCTTTTTCCTTTTTAATATGCTTAACATAAACAAACTGTAGTAATTTGAACTGGCAAACACTTGTTGTCAATCATGTTATTTCAGTAGTTGAGTTACCTGTTTTGTTTGCTGGAGCTTGTATGTGCTTACAACTTATCGTATGTTGATGGAATAAAAAAATACCGTATGGTCAAACAATACACTATTTATTTTTCTATCTAGGTTTCTGTTGAGAGGTGATGTGGAAAAGACATAATAGAAAAATTAGATTGTCATTCTTCCGGTATTCATCCAAGAGTTGTCTTATGGTGTTTTTAGCTAATATGAATCGTAAACTCCATGTTAAAGCATCGCTTATTACCAAGTATTTTATCGATCAAAACGAATAGCAGTTAGTTGGCATCGCCATTAACGACGAGTGACAGTTACACATTTGATCGGATTAAGAAAAATAAACCATTGGATGCTAATCGGTGGTCAGAAGGTTAAGTACTCTACATAAGGCTTAAGGTTAAAGGTTTGGTACATGATGGGGTTTTGAACACCCACTGGTGAGGGGCCCCCATACTGAAACAAAACAGCAGTCCAGTGACTTCTGTTTTTTGATTGGTGTCAAACTAAAGTCAGTCTGACGTAAAACCTTGAATTTAACAACATCCTATGATAACAATTATAAATAATTCATAAGTACAGGTGAGATTTGTGAAGGTTCTAGAATTTCCATAATTTAAATCATGAACCAATCTTAGTTAGACCACCGATGCAAACCTGTAAGTACTAAAAGGTTGCTCCATCCCAGTGTGAGACTTCTTAGTAGTGTGTACCCACGACGCCGCATCTGGGAGTAAAACCCAGAACGTTCGGTCCCGCTTACGGACGCCTAAACTTTAGATTACCGAGCCGGTATCTGATGGGGTTAATGTCCGACTTTAACTAATACGCAATATTGCGCAATCCTCATCTAGTGCTTGAGGCGAATAACTGTCTCACACCCGACACGCATTGAACTTCGCTGGTCACCGCTTCTCACTAGGATCCCCAGAGTTGAAGCTAGTCACTAGTGAGCCCAGTGGTTTAGAGTTTAAGCATTCACACGCGAGACTGAAGGTCCTAGGTCTAATCCCTGGATATGGGTTTGTGGATACGTAGTACCGGAGAATGCCACACTAAGGTGAAACGGCGGCCAGTTACTTCCAGGTTTGCAGTGGAGGTCCAACTATGATTGGTTCGCGATGGAAATTCTACAATCTCCACAAATCCCCTAATACAAATTACGAATAAATTACCCAGTTTTGTAACAGTGTTTTTGCATATATTTCATTTTATATATGTGAGAAATTGTGGAACAATCAATTGAATGAAATTCACCACTCTACATCAACTTCATTGACTAAGAGAAAGCATTTGATAGCGTGGACAGGACAACACTATGGAGGCTTCTTCAACACTATGACGTGCCTGAGAAGATAGTCAACATCGTACGGAATTGCTATGATGGATTAAACTTCCAAATCATTCATGGAGGATAACTCACAGACTCATTCGAGGTAAAGACCGGTGTTAGGCAAGGTTGCTTACTCTCACCCTTTCTCTTTCTCCTGGTGATCGACTGGATCATGAAGACGTCAACATCTGGAGGGAAACACGGGATACAGTGGACAGCTAAGACGCAGCTGAACGATTTAGACTTCGCAGATAATCTGGCTCTTCTATCACACACGCAAAAACAAATGCAGAAGATGACCAGTGTAGCAGTAGCCTAAGCAGCAGTAGGTCTCAATATATACAAAGGGAAAAGCAACATTCTCCGATACAATACAGCATGCACCAATCGAATTACACTTGACGGAGAAGCTTTGCAGTATGTAAAGACCTTTACATATCTGGGCAGCATCATTGATGAACACGGTGGATTTGGTGCAGATGTGAGGGTGAGGATCGGCAAGGCAAGAGCAGCATATTTACAACTGAAGGACATCTGGAACTGAAAACAAATGTCAACCAACACAAAGACCAGAATTTCCAATACAAATGTCAAGGCAGTTCTACTGTATGGGGCGGAAACCTGGAGAACTACGAAAGATATCATCCAGAAGATACATGTGTTTATAAACAGTTGTCTACGCAAGATACTTCGGATCTGTTGGCCAGACACTATCAGCGATAACCTACTGTGGGAGAGAACAAACCAGATTTCAGTGGGGAAAGAAATCAGGAAGAAGCGCTGAAAGTGGATAGGACACATATTGAGGAAAAAACCCAACTGCGTCACAAGGCGAGCCCTAGCTTGGAATCCTGAATACCAAAGGAAAAGAGGAAGACCAAAGAACTCATTATGCCGAGAAATGGAAACAGGCATAAGAATGAACGACTGGATAGAACAGGAGAGGAAGGCCCAGGACATAGTGGGTTGGAGAATGCTGGTCGGCGGCCTATGCTCCATTGGGAGTAACAGGCGTAAGTAAGTAAGTATGTGAACAATAACAAGTGTGACTACCTATGGCATATTTTAAAGTTGTAATTCAGGGTTTAAGAAAGTGAAAAGTACAACAAAAAGTAAATGGATCTTATTGCTATCGAAGCAGAAAATGTAATCAGTCTAATATCCTAATTTGATCTTAATGGTCATGTCAATCAGCATTCATTTACATAAGTGTATACTGTAGGTTACTCAGTAAGTTACTTATTATTTATTTACTATTATTAGATTTATACAATATTATATTTTCGGTAAAATATAGAATTCTCAGCACAAATGAACCAGCATTGTGATTACTGAGTTACGTTTATCTGTGTTGTCAATGGAAAGAGGATTATTTATTTCTAAAGAGATTGGAAATAATGATTATGATAAAACAGTAAAACTATACATACATAGCATGAAACAACATTACACAGTAGCGATAATAAAAATAAAAATAGTAAAATGTACCTTGAATAGCTCTATGAACATCATTCTTAGCTTTAACCAAATATAAAGTAACTATAAGAAATAAAAAACCTCCCAGAGCACAAACAAACGCAGTAAGAAATAATGCTCTTTGTAAGCCTAAATATTGTGTTTCTAATGAATGCAGATCTGTAAGAGCTACTGCAATCTGAAATGGAAAATAAAAATGAGGAAAAATATAATTCTTATTCAATCTATTTATTACTTAAGAATAGTATATAATTACAATAATATGGGAGAGAAATAAATTATTCCAACCAGATATTCTTAGAAAAAACTATTAAACCATCAGTAATAAAATAAAAATTTCATAGCATTATCATTTTTAGTTACCAAAGACATTTTCAATTTTTGTTTAAGAAAAATAATAAGATATATGAAACAAATTAGGTTAAACAAGGTATTTTTATTAACTAGTGAGTAGATACTGACTTTATGAAAAGGCTAGTATAGCTTTCTTGTTCTATAATCAATATTTGATCTCGTTGCCTGACACGATCAATTGTTCTGTCAAACATTGAAGGGTGTAACAGGTAAACGCCCCCAAATGCCCTGGTACGGCTGAGAGTGGGGAGAGTCTGCTCTCCCTCTCGAAATGCTCTCACATGGCCACGCGTATATAGCCTCTGACAGGGAGGTCCTACTCACTGCCTTCTCGTGGCGGGGGTGTTGTTGACGAAATTGAGAGGACGAAAAGCTAATATCCGACGCTTTAACCGGGTTGGTGGACACGGAAAGTCCACCTAGGGGGGTTGGAAAACCCTGATTCCAAACTGATGGTGCACATGGGCTCCAGGATCCTGAGAGAACAAATGGCGTGTGAATCGATCGTTGGTCACCGGCTACCATGGGACTGCATCTCCTTATGATGCTCCACAGCCTTGTGGATCAGACCTTTAGGTCAAAGGGTGTGGCCCCTTAAGAAAACCACCTGCTTCAGTTCGGGCACCTGAGCAGTATCACAGCTCTCACACAAATCGAATGAGATTTGTGCGGCGCATATTTATCTGGTGCTTCCTTGTACCAATATTTATGTGTTTAAATAAATAAATAATAAATAATGTAACAGGTAGACACGTAATATTTCTGAATCAATACTATGTGTACTTTTATGTGCCGAATTTACAAAGTTTATATTCAAAAGTAAAAAATAAGGAGCACTAAATAATGTTATTTTGGAGGTTTGGTACACAATGATGATTCACAACTGAGATGTCTTCTAAATCTTATTGGTTAACCTTTCGTAGTCGATCGCGATACTGTCTGATAAATAGAAATTTTTTCTAGGGTACCTCACTAAACTATTTCTTGTGGAGTAAAAGAATTGGTGAAATTTATTTGTAAGGGTTTGTTGGTAGTTCATAGAGGACTGTAGTGGGTCAGTCTATTAGGATATATGAATCTTTAGCAGACTAACTCAATAATACCGCCTAATCATTATTTTTAAGTAAAGTTGGATAGTGGTTAACTACGATGCGTGTTCTGTCGGTTAGATATTCATACATCCCAGTGTTGATGTGCACACTGAGACTTGGAACCAGTACTTATCACTTTAAACGCTAATGGATTAGCCAGTGAGTAATAGAGACTGAACAGCTGAAGTCCTGAATACTAACAAAGGGAAACTACATACCCTTATTAATTCTATTATACTTGCCGAACAAGTTGGTAACAATCTGGACTTATTAGCCCATTTGAAGCGAAAGGTACTGCCTTGGAATCCTAGTATACACATAAGCACTAGGATGGAGGTACACCCGGCTGATGAGTCCCAAATAAAACGTAACGTATACCTAGGATTTTATCACTAGTGACCACCCAACTTTACCAAAAAGACTACATAGGTATTTTCGGCACGCTAACTTTTTAACAAAGAAAGCTGGAAATTACTTTTTTGGTATTGTATTCATTTAAATATAAAATCATCCAGGGGGAATGGAGTAGTAGAAGAATATCTTAATCTTTCACGTTAATATATATATAAAGTTAGATCTAGTTTTTGTGGTATTAAGAAACAAGAGAAAATCACTTACCCGACCAACGATAGCCGGACTGATGGCATCCCCTAGTGCATGACTCATAACCATTTGAAGCGCAGATGCTGTCGAACGGCGAGTAGGAATAACTACTCCCTAAAGGAAAAGAGTAAAAACTTAAATGAATTACTTCTATGAACTGACCGAATAATACATTCCTTTAATGTGTCATTTCATTATGAAACACCGACTTCGGTGGCTTGGACATGTTTTACGAATGTCGTCCCAGAGAATTCCACGTCGTGCATTATTTGCCGACTCTGGGACTGGTTGGTGGTCAGTGGTCAGTGTATGACATGGTGTCGTGGTATGAAAGAAAGCTGCAAAGGGTTAGCTTCTGTTGGTCTTTCACGACTCCTTGGCTGGGGTCCGAGAGATGGTGCAACACAGTGGCTAGAGACGTTATCAGATATGGCTCAGAATAGAAGCCAGTGGCGATCCTGCTGTAACCTTCTTTTACTTTCTTCATAAAGAGTGGTTATAACTTTCTTAACTGAGAGAGTTCTTCTGGTTGTACATTTCAGTTCCCCCCATCATTACTCTTCTCTTTTTTTCCTTCTTTTACATATACGCATCTTCCCCCTTTCTCCTCCTATTCTCATTATTTTGTGTGGCGCATATGTATCCGGTGCCCTTTGTACCAATATGTATGTGATTAAATAAATAAATAAAAACATTCCTTTAAATTACACTCTAATAATACACTGATAGAGATAGAAAATAAAAACGAACGAAGGAGACATTTGTATATGCTTTTTATATATTAACCAATACACTAAGAACTATTGATAAGGGGGGCAAGTAACCACATTTGTCAAAATAGTGGTAAGATAATTTGCATATCAATGATAATAACCAAGTTAAAACATTTGAGGAATTCAAAATAATATTTGATGAATATTTCAAGTGAACTTTTTGACGATGAGTTTGAGGGATATATAATACTACACTAATAAAAGATAGAGATGCTTGTTCAGAAATATGTTATCTGATATGGGTATTGATGTGAGTACATCAAGCGCAGTTTCTATATAAGACTTAAGTTTCTCCTTGTAGAATCAGTATACCCATTCAAACAATCTCAATAGTCGAATATCTGTCATTTAGAACTATGAAACATATCAAAAGTATATGAAGCAATAATACTGGACGCTTTTTATTATCGATGGTGGACTTATTATAATGTATTACAATAGAAAGATTAGTTGACGAATATTTTACTCATATAAGCGGTTTCTTTGCAATTCCCATCGTAAAAGAATAATGAACTGAAGAAATCTGTGATTAAATTCCTTCAATCAATACATAGTGTTTCACAGTTACTATAACGGTTGGTTAAGAAATCGACTAACCAATAATCATAAATACAGGTCAAACTATTGATCTGTATCATCATTTGTTGACAGGCAATCGGGGATCTAGATTGTGCCACAGGTGGCACAACCCGACGGGAACTTCTTGTTTTTCTGAAGAGATTTTATTGGCTGTCAACTTAATGGGACTGATGAAACTCTCAAGATTTATTTATCTGAGAAATAAAAGGCCGTAATTGATATGGGAAGCCAGTCTGACTATTTATTTGCTTACCAATATTTCAATAAGCTTGGTAAAATATGAATCAAGAAATTAGACACAACCAAAAGACAATCGTCAAGGAGTAAAAAAGAGGAAAGTAGTATGATAACAACAAGAATAAAACGATCAAAGGATGAAGTTTAGACAAGAGTATGTGGTTTTAGTGAAATGTTACTGGGACCTAGTCAAGTAACCCACTAAATTAAACTGTTTTCTTGCTAGGGGATTGGTCAGTGAGAGCTGAACAATTTACCAACAAATATCGTCAATATTGAGCCAATATTCATCATATGGACACTATGCATAGGGGCAAAGTTGTAGTATATCTAGACTTTATTCTTCCTTAATCTGTTTTATTGAGTAAACTAAATCAATTTGGTAAGATTTTGTTTGATTTGTACAGCCACCAAAAAAGCTCCACTGCCTGGGAGTGACTTCAATGTAAGTCAGGTCACACCACTGCCATTCGACTTGAGTAGATCCATCATCAATATTAGTTATGTAAAAGCATAAATGACAAATTTTTTGTCCATGGCGAGGCCACTACTAAGAGAGTCCTAAAAAGGACTACTATGACAGTGTACGAACTACATAAGATGTGTGATAATTCTGGGAATCAGCTTATAATTCATGCACTCTTCTAAGGGTGTTATCACTTCTTACTAAGCGAAGTTGTATATGATATCCAAAATGTATCACTAAAAGTAGACATGTGTCTTAGAAACTGTGTAAATGCTGGTAACTGAATTTTATAATTAGCAAACATATTCGATTGAATAGATTATATAATCAAGTGTAACGCTGAAATTTCTCGTACAATCACCTTCTTTAAACTAATTTGTAACGTCACTAGTGTGATTTTGAACATTAACCAAAGTTTTAAAGTTAACAGCTGAACTACAGACGTATCAATAAATATAGATCAAAAACATGGCATTAAGTAAACCACTAACATTGTGAGATGGATATATATATATATATATATATATTAAAGTAAGAAGATAAATAGAAGATTAAAACTGTTCGTATGTTTTCTGAAAGATATTCATTTAAATAATCTATTTTTTATTTCCAACTACTAATAGGATGTATAATAAACTATTAATCAATATTTACCATAGTCATATCAGTCACAAGTGCCCATGTGATGCATAGAAGAAATTCGACGATGAAAACAAGAACCTGCAAAATCAAAGCAAAAGGAAAACGATTTGAATTAAATGGTTTGACATCAAATACAAACTTAATAAAGACATAAAACTGTGATAAAAAAAACAGTTCTCTTGTATTTGGTTCTTCTTGATCAGACTGTTGATTTGTATGTTATCCCTTTCTTTTAAAAGCTAGTCTTTTGAACACTCATTATTCTAGGATATCGTGTCAGATGAACAAATTCAAAGTAATGCTTATGAATTTATTGATGAAAATAATTGCAAGTACGGTGTCATTAAATATAGAATAATAATACAACGTTCTCAGATGACCACTCAAAGATTGTTACTCAGATACACTGTTTAAAAGATGTACAGTATGTCAGTCTAGTATATTTAGGTTTTAAAAGCTTGTAAATCTCATCTAGGTGTACTTTTCTATGGTTCAAAACGTTCACTGACAGAATAGTCTAAAACTATGAAAAGTTAACAGCAACTACGATGAAATTTTCCTATTTCCTCAGAAAAACTTTTAGTCAAACATCGCACAGATAGCTGATTGTGAACCTCGAAATGTATTGAACACTCTGAGCGATAGTATCCTTTATTTGCAAAATGGTCCTTATTAACAACTGAGATTTTAAATAAATGAAAAATACGGAAATCAGTTATCAAAACTAGTAGACATTTTTAAATTTGCCTGTAAGTCATACATTCCATATTTAAAAATTAAGTTGTAGTTGTCCTCAAACAAACCACAGATTAATAACACTGAAATGTTCAGAAAAGAATGAGAACCATGAAAATTTCAGAATTTAGGTCATCAAAGTTTTATTTTCCTTAGTTTTAGCAATGGCCTCAGATAATGATTTTATTGCCTAATAGGCTTTACGATAACTTAATATCTGAATTCAGAAGAATTGTACACTAGTCAATAATTAAAATGTGCAGTGTATTACTACATGCAAGACTCTTGGTTAGAAGACCAATTAATATCTCCTTAAAGTACTGATAGCTCCTTATCTGAACCATCCAGAAAAGAGAATGATACTGATTATATGTAATCACCATATACTCTTGTATACTAAGCTGAGGGGCAGGCTTATGTATGAATGATGTTTGCTGCTAGACTGATTACATTAGGATGAGAAATGATCTCACAAAAACCACTAAAAGTCAAATATTCGAGTAGTACACTCATAACTAATCAAATCAATCAATAAATACAATTTTAGAAACAAGACGTATTTGACCTACAGACTTTATTAAAATAGCCAGTTTACTTATAAAGGATCGATTTAAGGTGTGATTAAAGAGTAGACCGGTATTTATCACTGACCAGAAGTCTAGTAGGTTTAATCTACTGACATAGAGTTAGAGCGTAACATTTTAAAATTAACCACGTATAAAGTAACCGTTAGTTATAATAAATATTTGCTAAACAAGATTGGGTTGGTAACCTATCTTAATATACTTTTGATTAGTGTTTCAGAAGATAAGTTACCAAGTTTTGATTAATTTTAATCCCAGTATTTATAAAGTTATAACTTACAATGCATACGTAGAAATTCCAGGATGGAGACACCAGAGCAAAGAATAAGAATGGAGCACATATAAAGAGACTTGCAGAACAAACATAAGCATCTGCCGCAGGAACCCATCGACGTAAATAACGACCTAGTTTTGCACCAGATAAGACGCCGAAAATACCCGCAAGACATGTTGAAGCTCCAACAACAATAGGAATACTTAAAAAAAGAAATGCGTAGTTAATTAATAAATGGAGGCTATGAAATACTGAATATATTAGTTAACATATAATTATATAACTCTTGAGAACGTATATGTAGATTTTAACCACTATGTTCACTTAAAAAGCATTAAAATCTAAGTACTAGTTATCATTAGATTTATAAACATATGACATGCTGCTTGCGCCCATAATTTGATGATCGGACTTAAGTTATTTAGGGCAGATATACTAATACCAGATGGGATACATGCCGAAGTACAGAAATGTTTGACTCCTAGTAATGCCAATGATTGCAAAACTTGCTTAGTATCAGCTTTCTAGAGGAATAGATATCATCTAGAAGAACTCAATCTTTAAAATACCAACACGAGTAAAATACTTTATGGGACCTAAATTTGATTGCAATATAGACGAGAGTAATTAGAAAGCACATAAAAAGTTTATAATTATTAAGTATAAAAATTTATTGTAAACTACATGAGTTCCAAATAAAAAAGAGAAACTTCCAATGATTCTCCACCTTAGAGTTCGTCAAACATGATGGAAACCGACGTTCCAATTGATTATCGTGGACTTGGCGATTGGATAATAACTAACATAAGATTCTAGCGCAAAAAATATCAAAGTTAGATACGTTTCGGTTGCAAAATAACGATATGCCAACTCTTGGTTATTAAAGCGTCTAACTATATAGATTTATTCCTATGATCGCGTTTGAGATAGTAAAAATCAAATTAACCGTTAAGGACAATATAAAAGACTTACTTGTAATTCCTCCAGGCAGAAGGATCGTCGTTTATTGCATTTAAAGCTGACTGGATTAGATCAATCGCAAACCAAGAAAGTGAACCCAAAACAAAACAGACACATGTATATCCGCAGCTAATACACATAAAGGCTGGGTTAGATAGTAAGGACTTTATATCTAGCCACCACGAAGTGGTGCGCATGTGTGAACCTCCTTCTGCCTCACCACGAGGTGGATCTGAATGCAAAACACTCAATAGAATTACACAAACAAAGCCAAAAATCGGTGTAATTCGTAAAGACCATTGCCAAGATCCTGTCAGCCGAGTTATTTCTGAACCAACTATGAAACCTAGTCCACTAAAAAGTACAACCAAATTAGGGGGTTGAAAATCAAAAAGAACGACCAAACGACTATTGAGTTTACGCAAATGTATAAGATTTAGTAAAGTCTAAATATCAAGAAATTCAAGATGGAATGAGAATAAAAGGTTACTGTTAAATTGAACACTAGTTGTACCAAGTTTATACACAAATTGGACGTGTATGTTTATCCATATAATGCCCCAAAAATCAAATGTTGATTAGTATTACTAAGCAATGATTATTGCTACTGAATTTTAAATAAATATAAATGACTTTTAAGAGTCCCTTGAGAAGGTATTAAAACAACAAACGAAACTAAATTACAAAGCAGATAAATCCAAAACAACTTGTGAAGAAACTATAGCGAATGTGTTGTGGGTTTACCGTCATGTATAAGACAAATAAGTCATTACTACAGAGCGAACTTCCCTTATCAACCACTCAAGACAATATCACCATTACACCCAGAGAAGGAAAGAGCCAATTATCCATAGCCATAAAAAGTTATAATAGCGTCTTGTTGTAGTAATCCTTCTCATAATGTATCTGAATTTCCTGTGTCTCTGTATGTCCGGTTTTAAGTTATTCCTTACAAGTGTAAAGTACATTTCGGCCAGTACCTAGCTTCAGTGAGTCCAAATACACCTGAACTAAAAAGACGCCTAGAAGATACTTTCGAGATAAAAAGTAGATAGCAGTCATTGCTATGCAACAAGTTTGTTTTCGATCCGAACCAAATATAGGGACGTAAAAAGATGCTTCTATTGCTGTGTCTTACAACTATCAATATGATGTCAAGTAAACAAACTAAGTAGCATAGTTGAGAAGTATGGTATATGTATTTATACCAAGGAGTTTTAGTTGTCAAAGCCTTTTGTTTGACTCGGCTCTAATGTTGAAAGTTTGGGGCCCGTATATGCAACTTGACGTGCAGTATCAAGAGACCAGGCATGATATTTCATAGTTTGGAGTCGTTAGCACATGGTGAGTATATAGAAAAGGATGAAGAGTGAGATCTGACGAAGGAATTTAAATAATGGTGAATGAAGGAGAGGTGGCAAGGAAAGTAAGATTAGCGTGCATGCTATCAACCTATGAATTTTGCTTGAAGAGCAAGTGAAGTCTGATTCCTACGAGTAACATTTCAGTACTTTTTCTGTTTCCATACAGCTTTCCAAAGAAAAATACGTATCTATGGTGAAATGGTTAAACTTACATGCCAATACATGTGACGATCGTCTTGCATATGCCTCGCATACAATAAACTTTAAATGTAACTGTAATGACCTGATCATGAACAAGTAGATATAACACGAGATCCGGCGTTTACTGAACAACAGAATAGATACAATAAGACAGGAATCCTTAGTAAATTAACTCTTTAAAAGCTCTCAATTATTGACACATCAAAAACTATTTTTGCATGTCCGTATATATGTGTTCAGTCTTAAAGTTTGGTCAAAAAAGTAGTCAAATATTTCTTTTTAGGATGGCAAGTGCCTTAAGCTTTATAAAAGATAAGCAAATGAACAAGATTGAATGTGAAAGTGAATCTACAAACGATTATAAATCATTCATTTTAGGACACGACGACAACGGATCTTACCTTCCAACAGGTGCCGCAAAGTAAAACAGACCTAGAACTTTGGTTCTTGCATTACCCGCAAACAAATCAGATAGGATTGTGGGGGCTAATGTGGAATAGCTGGCTTCACCGGTTCCAACAAAACAGCGAGTAACTAAAAATAAGCTGAATAGCTAAAAGCAATATAACTATATTATCGTACATGAGCAGGAACAAAGGAACTCCCTAAAGTAACGATTACCCAAATCGACAGACCAATCTGAATGATTCGTTTTCTTTCCCAACGATCACCGAGGTAACCAGCGATAGGACTAAGGAAAGTGTAGAATACAAAAAACATGGTCTGCAGCTGGCCTAGTTTTGAGTCGTTTATCTTGTAGTAGCTTTTTACATTCTCGGGAACTCCTGATTAAAACTATTATTGAGACTAAACCAGTATTACCAGCGATTGTAAATCTGTCCATGTAATTCAAAACATTTATGAGAATAAAAATGCAAACGGTAATTGTCTTGCGCTTAGGTGAAGCCACACAGTCTGACAATCCGCTGCTACTGCCATCCTTAATGGAACGGTTCGAAGACCGATCGGACGGGTTACCAACCCCAAGGTCACTCATAAGGCATTTAAATTGTGGGGCTGAACAGATCCAATATACAATGACTAAGTCATGAGCTTGTGTAAACCGACTGACTTTTTTGTACTCGCTCCTTATTGCTTCTGTATTTGATGGGTGTTTTTTCAAGCGCGCGCTATTTAAAGGGAGACAGGTACATTTCCTTGCTTAGTAAACTCTATTGTTTTGACCGTTAATAGCGTATCAAGACTACTGTTTGCACTTTGATTGAATTTCTTTCAGTTAAAGTATTTCGATTAGAGTATCATTTCTGCTTCTTAAGTAGTTTATCGTCGGTACTTAAGAGTACTTCGTTTTTTTCTATTGTATGTGTTAGTACTTTGGTCCTAACAATTTACAGTTTCCCACCTTTTTTTGGTCACAGATTATTTTTGTCTCTAGTTATTTTCAAGGAAGACCTCTGATGACGGGAAAGTGCGAAAAAAGCAATTACCAACGTCCAGGCTATCGATACCTCGTTGACAGCGGCATGCATTGCGATAAGTGCACAGGCAACCACGAAGATTGAGCGAATTTAACGCCTGCGGCTTTGAAATGGTTCAGTAGAAATGATTGCGTATGGCTTTGTCAATAGTGCTGTTCGGATGCAAACAGCTTGTTAACCGGGGCCATCTCAATGGTAAATACTGCAAAAAAGTGTCTTGACACACACATCGGACAGAACTCGCTCCGTCGACATACAAATTGGGGTGAGGCAGGCTCAGGTTAGTTCAAAAAGTGCTGACTCACGTCGACCAAAGGAGGAAAGACAGTCCCCAAAGAGATTTGTCTTAACCAAAAGCTCAAGAAAAGAAGTTTCTTCTTTATCCCGTCATCTAAATGGTACCCAGCAGGAGACGTCTAGAAGCCGCAACCGCAAGGCTCGGTCATTTTCTAGCACTAAGCATGACCCGACTTCCTAAGTCGTCACCAACCCTCCAGAATCCCGTAGTGTGCTTGATGCCACTGTGGTTACTGCTCCAACCAACGTTGACGAATGGGCACAGGTTGTAAGCAAAAAATGACATAACGATACAAAAGGAAATTCTGCTCCCATCAAAGTAGTCGAGAATTTGAAGACTGATCACAGAGACAGATCAGTTATTTTTCAAAGAATCAAGGAGAGTGAAAGCTCTGAACCGACAGCTCATTTTGAGCATGATATTGTGTCAATAAAACAGCTACTTAATCAAGTTATGCCTCAAAATGTCTCTAGAGTCACCTTGCTAAAGGTGTATAGACTGGGTAGCCTAGCAAATTTGAATCCTAATCAATCCAGACTGTTTGAAGTAGTATTCAAACCTCCGAATGAACACTACCTTATTTTACAGAAGGGACATAAATTAGAGTGTTCAGGAGTTTTTGGCCATAAGGACTTACCGCTAGCGGACCGTGTAAAAATACGTGAAGCCGAAAAAGGACAAACAACTTAGATTAGACGCTAGCGAAAAAGACCTGAAAATTGTAGATTATCGGGTTGTGGGGCTTCAACAGAGAATGATCCAGAGACCATTTAAATAGGCTTCGGATCTTTTACACTAATCCCCGAAGCTTTCTCAATAAGCGATCGGAACTAAGTGTACAGGTTGACCCTACAAAGCAAGACATAATCGCAGTCACAGACACTTAGCCGACACGGCATATAGATAGTAGGGAACTTGATTTCTAGGGTTTTACATTAGTAAGGGCCGAAAGAATACAAAAGCGTGAAGGAGAGGGGGTAGCTCTATTCATTAGGAATGCTATCACATTTGCCATTATCGACAGTGTATCCCATGAGTGTGCGACGTGTGAATTAGTTATTTGCCGCTGGAAATGCAAGGGACAAGGGCTGCTGATTGGTTTGGTCTATCGCAGTCCAAGCTGTGAGATAAATGAGGTCCGGCTAACCGGTCTCAATACTTAGTCACAAAGTGGTCGATGTCTAATCCTAGGAGACTTTAATACAACTATGGTAGACTGGGAAAATCTGCGAACTGAATCGTCAGATAATTCCTTCGAACAGGAACTAGTTTATGGGGTTATCACATGTGCCTTAGTGCAACATGTGAAAGAAACGACTAGGTACAACCCGGCCTATGAATCATCCTTACTAGATCTTATATTGAATGACTATGAGGATGACATTATGAACCTGGATTACATGTCATCCCTAGGTAAAACTGATCATGCAGTTTTAACCTTTGACTTTCATATAACTGTCAATCGCGAGCACACGTCAGCTCAATCCAGACCTAACGTCTGGAAAGCAAACATACAAGACATCATGCACTCAGTATCGTCAATAAATTGGACAATAGACCCCTAGTCCTCAATTGAATCGGCTTGGGACGAATTTCGAAACTTGTACTTAAAAGTTACCGCACCCCACATCCCTTGGACTACACCTGGAGGCCGAGAAACTCTTGTGTTCCTATGTAAACCAGAGGACAAAAAGGAGAAAAAATAGTCCTTCACTATAGGGAGACGGTACTGCCTCATCACAAGTGGAGGACGACTTGGACAAAGATCAAGTATTTTCAAAATACTTTCGCAATGTATATACCATAGAAACACCCTTCCCACCAGTCCATGAAAATCCCCCCACACAATTACTGGACAGCTTGACCATTAAAGAACTCGATGTCTATTGGTATGCTAGATAAGCTTGAAACAGGCAAATCCACTGGACCCGATAAACTGCAGTCTAGGTTACTAAAGGAATTAGCTAACTTTTTTGCGAACCCTTTAGGTATATATTTTAATCTATCCGTAACCCATGGGCGTTTACCAAAAGACAAGAAGAACGCCATAGTAAGTCCTGTCTTCAAAACAGGTACAAAACATAAACCTGAGAATTGCCGACCCATTAACCTAACTAGTTTGGTTTACAAAATCTTAGAAACGTTTATTCGGAAGGAGCTGTTTAAGTACCTCGATGAAAACCGGACCCTTTTGGAGAAGCAGCATGGTTGTAGAATAGGTTATTCTTGTCTCAATAAATTATTGGTCGCTCGTGAAAGCTGGTGCTCTCTTAAGGACCGAAAAATACCTGAAGACGTAGCCTACATCGATTTCAGCAAAGCTTTCGACAAATTTCCGGGCAAGCGGCTGTTATGTAAGCTAAGAAATGTCGGGATTGGATGCAATTTATTGATGAGGATAAAAGACTTCCTAGTTGGACGCAAACAAAGAGTACGGGTGAACTCCAAGGTGTCTAGCTGGGAAACTATGCTTAGTTGAGTCCCCCAGGGTACAGTTTTGGGGCCAGTGTTATTCCCCTTCTACGTAAATGACCTCCCTCGTCTACTATTGTCATCAGTCTTGCTATATGCTGACGATGTTAAGATATGGAGAGCAATACAAAGTACGGGTGATAGCTTAGAACTTCAAATACCTGGAGAAATTATCTGAATGGTCCCAAACCTGGCAGTTGCCGATAAATACTTCTAAGTGTATTATGATGCATATCGGTCATCAGGATACAGATACATAGACGATGAATAACACCTGTTGTCCAGATACACAATGACTTAGGAGTCATCGTTAGCCAAGACTTAAAGACTACTGAGCACTGCCGTGCAATAGCCGCCAAAGGTTTGGGAACTTTACGGTCAAAACGTAGGGCTTTTGGTCATAGAGACGCTAAAAACCTTTTTGACTTTGTATACAGTGTTCGTGCGTCCTAAACTTAAGTACTGCATGCAAGCGGCTATTCCCCGCTTAATAAAAGACACTGAACTCTTGGAAAGGGTTCAGAGAGCAGCAACTAAGCTGATTCCCGGAATAGCGAAGCTCCCGTATGGTACTAGACTGACCAAACTAAACCTATTTCCGCTGTCATATGGAAGAACCAGAGGCGACTTGATTACAGTTTTCGAAATGCTTAGTGGTAAATTTGCAATTTATATGCCCTCAATTTTCTTGTCTTCCAGAACAGAAAATTTACGAGGACACTCCACAAAAGTTCGCAAGCCCGAAACAAATTACTTGTCAGCAGACTATCGACTTTCCCATTGAATCTTCAATGAGCGGAATTCATTACCTCAGCACGTGGTTGAGGCTCCATCCGTGGACTCTCTCCAAAGAAAGTTGGATCAACTGAGAGACCATCATTGCCAGGACTATCATAGGCCATCAAGCCTCCTGTCCTTTCCAAAGTGAAACTGAAGCTGTTAGTCCAGACACTTGACTCTATTGATTGTAGTCAGTCTGGTAGTTAATAGTAAAATATCTTGTATATCTTGTCATTTGAGTGTTTTAGAGACGTAGCGCTTCTCGACATCAGCATCTATCATATTATTAAGCAAGTCCTCGGTTTACTGGGACGTGAAAAAATAAAGCGTTCATTCGAGTGCTAGAAGATGAATGTTTTAAGAAAAAAGTAAATAATTTACCTAATTAGTAATGTTTAAGAGGAGGATAAAGATAGCACAAGTATTTGAAGTTTGACAACACCTTCACCGGTAACACCCTCTATAATCAAAACGTGCCAAACCAATAAAATCAGAAGTCAGAAGCGAAGAGGTTCAAATATATATATAGTCTAAGCTGACTGGCGGTTGTAAGCGAAATGAAGCAGGGCGTACCCACTCGTGGTCTGGTGCGGATGCGTGACCAAGCGCCATCAGCTAGGTCAACCCAGGAAAACTAGTGCGGTCGTCATCAAATGTCGAAGAAATACAGAACTATTAATCTTGTAGATTTATTATCTGCTATAAAGATAATGAAATGGTGACGAAGTGTAGTCACATAGGGCAATAAAAAAATGAAAAATGGAAAGTGTGAGCTAAATTCTGTAGGAGTTTCCACGACTAATGTATTGAAGCTGAGCTAACGATATAACAGTAACCATACTGTGGGGCTAATCAGAAGGCAGTGCATGGGTATGAAGCAGATTATAATGGACAGCAATAAAATTATGATACATTAAAAGTTCAAGCATAATAGGTTAACAAGTAAATGTTAGAATTAAGGATTATCAGTCCTTCAAGAACCGGGGACCAGGTGTTACGAGTGTCAAGGCTGGAAATTATGGTCAGCATTGTTAAAATTAGGAGTGTAGGATCGATGAAATGTCAATGGTTCCTTGCCAACGCACATGACAGCCAAACTGCTGAATTTTGTACAGTTTACCGATCATCGTTGACGTCAAGGGCAGCCAACACACATCGAGCAATTGCACTCTGTGGACTGGCCTACGTGGTAGAAATCGCACCCTGTTTCATGCGCCTATTCTTACTAACGCATTTCCGCAACGTCGTTATGTTTTTCCCATACGGCCATAAAAGTAGCTTCACTGCCCGGATACACGAAAGTGTAATCTACGCCAGGTACGGAACACAAGGTATGACTCCGACATAAGCATAGAGGTCACACCATTCCTGCTCAACCCTAGCAGAGCTCTAATCATCGAAATCGACCATCCACGTCAGTGATCTAAAAGAACGAGCAAGACTTTGTGAAGATGGCCGTCACAAGCCTATTTGGTAGTTAATTGTATGTTCTTCATTTCTCATAATTTGCACGCCTACCACTTTTGACTGTAAAATTGTCATTAAAAAAATTTTGACATTTATCTATCGATTTCACTTTGTACTTTCATGGCATTACGTATTAATTACCGATAACAAAAACACTGCTGCATACACATACTATCCGTTCTCCATTATCGGCTGTTATGATAACAGAAGTCTGATATACTTGCTATTTTCACTGATCGCTTTGATATTCTCTCTACTTGATTACTCTGGATACACATCTTGGAATAGATCAAAAATATTTGGAATCAATGACAACTTATAACTGTTTAGTACGAGACCAAAAAGGAATTCTAACACACCTTCTTCCGGCAATTTAATTAGCATTCAGTCTGTCACACAAACAACCTTCAAAACCCACAACCAACCAACCGTCATAAGGAGCTTCCAGTCTTCGAATGTCAAGTATTAAAAGTACTATTGAGCAAGAACAGCACATGTTTTGAGTTCTAGCAAGCAAGAAATCATTGTACCTACGTGATAAGAGATGATAGACTTCAATACTAGGTGAAGCTAGTCGATAAATTCGTCAAGCAGCCTCTCTTCTACGAACTATGGCCAGAGATTCCCGGTTTTCAGGCCCTAATAATCTAATCGACGACAACGGGATGCCGCGAAACTCCTCGCCGAACAATTTTTCAAACATTTCGACCATCACGTGCAAAACTATACCGATGAGAGCCTTACGTGTAGCCTTGGAGGAGTCTCAATAACGAACCTAGGCGCTTGATTTGTGTATCAAAAACCGCGGAATTTGAAGAGGGACACTTCTTCTGGCCCAGACATGGTTCGCTCTTTAGTGCCGAGAGAAGAGGCCTCACTCTTGGAAACACCGCTTAGTATGATGTCCTCACATTCACTTTGTTGAGACATGGGGTCGGACAACTGGAAGGTGAAGCACATTCCACTATTTTTCAAACGAGGCCATCTCCATGACCCATTAAGCTACTGACCGTCAGCTCTTCTCCTAACGTTCCCAAACGTTACGGAGTCCTTGACATACAACAAATTACGTGGCCACACCTTACTTTTAAAATTCTTAACATCTCAACAATACGGTCTCAGGAGAGGCTACTTCTACATGAATGGCCTAGTGACTGCTGTGAACAGACGGACAACCATCCTTAATTGCAAAGGGAGATTGAGGTGATATACCTTGATTTCCCAGAAGCACTTGATAAGGTTGACAAAATACGTCTTCAGACCATCAACGTTGATTATCTCTGTCGAGTGATTGGAGACCTACTTGAGTTAAAAGGGAACGGTGTGACGAACAAGCTAACTTCAAAGTCACACCTCTTGGTCAGCATCTAACATGGATTACCCCTTTCGACGTATTGAAGTACTATGCCTGCTTTGAATACCGTATAACACAAAGGACGCTATTATGGAAATATTGGTAAGAATGAGTACAGAGAAGATAGCGAGGCAACAACCGCATGCACTAGTCGATGGTATACGGTTAACTGATGCGCGTTGTTTGTCCTTTACTTTGATGGGGATCAATGATCTGTTCGATATTCAGTGACTCAACTGCCGGGTGATTCGGCTAGGGCTCCGTGACAGTTCACTGCCCCTACAGCCTCATCAAGTCACCGTTATTATTCTGGTTTACTTCATATCTAAATTATCGACATGTTAGTGTCAGATTAAACCTCACTTTTTCTCAGCCTGCAGAATTTGTTTGTGGGGTACCTCAGAGTTCAGTACTGGGACCACTTCTTTTCTCAATTTATATAAGTGGCCTTCCTCAGCAAGTTAAACTTTGAAAGAAAGTTTACGACCTTGACTGTAAATTGGCATTTCGGGAGGATCTGACTCGACTTCAAAGATGTGCGGATAATAACGGATTTACTTTCAACTCTTCAAAGTGTAAAGTATTCTATCTGAGACACTTTGCCAACTACATATACAACTTAGGTAAGCCTCCCATATGGGTGTCCAAAGTTGAAAAAGATCCAAGTGTGTTGGCACCCTATGATCTAAAGTCCAAAACAAGTATAACCAAAATATCTTACAAGCAAACCTTGCATTCGTTAAGTTGAAGAGCATTTTTAGACAGCTCGACGTTAAAACTTTCCACCCGCTCTTCAACAGTTTCGTTAGACCCCGTGTAGAGTATGGAAACATAATGGCTCCTCCCTTATTCCAAAAGGATAAGGGTATGTTGGAAAGTATTCAACAGTGAGTCACAAAATCAGTTCGAGGACTCAAATTTGATCCCCATAGATTGCGTCCACAATCACCGAACCTTTACCAATCAGAGCATAGGAGTCTTAGAAGTTACCTTCCAGTGACTGAGAGCATCCCAAACACTTGTGAGCATCCCCTTAGACACTTAATTAAAGCACGGTCCCAACACAAACCTCAGGGGCAACACCTTGAAATTGTCGGTAATATATGGCATAATGGACTGTAGCCACACATTTTACTACTGACGAGTAGCCAGTTTCTGGAATCCGCTGCCGGATGAAGTGGTTCAAGTAACTTCCTAGAATCCCTTCTTAGGAAAACTTGACATGTTCTTAAGGACTCTGAATAGTATTCTCCATAATTTACCACCATTCGTCTTTCGTCTGTTAGTTTACATAGGTTCCTACTTGAAGCCATCAGTGATCCACTGCTGCTAGATATGGAGGCATAATAATCGAAAGCTTATTCTAATCAGTCTATATTCATTTGAATCATTGGAACCGATAGGTCTTTTGCTTTTACCCGCTGAATTTAGAAGCCTTGCGTGACCTTGAGGAAGTAACAGTGGGTTCACAACACCATTGTTTTCTTTCTACTTTCTGAATTTTCAGAGATTGTGATTACAGCATTTAGTAGGAACATGAATCATGTTTAAATTTGCCACCACAAACTCATAAACATAATTGTCATTAGCCAGTGAGCTAATTGGGCTCGGTGTACTGGTTAACTTAGTTAGTTGTCTTATATATAGACACTTTTAGCTAGTAATTAGATTATGACAGTGAATCGTGTTTTTCTATAACAACTACCAAGTACAACACCAGAAGTTGTTTGAAATATCCGTAAGAGTGAATCCACAATAATTCCTCAATCAGACGACATACTCTAACTACATCACTACTTAACAAAAAACCAAAAGTTGAAAATTTCGTCATAGTCTAGAAATTCACGACCTTACTAAAGTTAATGTCATGGAGATTTTGCAAGTAATGTAGGGGAAAATCATTTCCTTGTTATAACAAAACGTCATACAGTTTGAATATGGTTAGTTTCAAACTACTTGAGAAACGTTAACTACTTCAGTGACTTCTCTTGCTTGTGTATGTTTTTCTACTTTGAGTTTAGCGAGTCTAAGGATAAAATCCTGTAATTTTATGGTTCGGAAGACATGAGGATACCGTAACACATGGATCTAAGTAGGAATATATATATATCAGCCTCAACTGGCGATAGTATGTTTTTTTCGACATCAACACCTTTATTTGTTTCCCAAGAAAACACGTTATTTCTGATAGGTCGTTTGATGAGATAATAAATTCCTGAGTAGAGGGAGGGTTGAAGTTTTTTCCAAATGAAAAGGTCCAAGACCTCTTATTTATTGTTCTTTAACATTTCACCATCCTAGCATTCGTAGACAAGTAATGCCTTCAGACCATTCTACATGGTAGAAAATACATTCTTGCTACAACCTCTTTAGTATATAACTTACTATTATTAAACAAAATAGTGTTATAAAGCCAAATCACTCGTGAAAATCTTAAGTATTACTTCAACCCTAGTGTACATTTTTGTTATGTTTGTTTCATTTTCTTATTTTTATAACTCAGCATGTAGGCAACTGGAGATGTCAGAAGATGTTAAACTTTCTACCGAGCTTAACAAAGTCGTTCTGACGGAAAAATGTCAAAGTGAAGAGAATTGTAGGATATAATTTGTCTAGATTCTAGACTTTTTAGTTCAGCCATGTGAACCTCTATTCAAAGATATGCAAAATAAAATCACGTTTCGGCAGTATATTGGCGAATCAGATTTAAATAGCATTATCAATCTCATTGCTAACGATCTCTCCGAACCTTATTCCATATATACTTATCGATACTTTATATACAACTGGCCAAAGCTGTGTTTATTGGTTTGTCTTGTGAATTTGTGTTAATTATTGAACTGTAAAGGCTGTTAGTGAGGACGATACTTGTGTGGGCACAATTGTTTGCAAAATGGAAACTCATTTAGAAAATGTTCGAAGAGGATATATAGCTATGCTTGCAGTTGAAAAAAATCACCGTAGAATTGGCATTGGTTTATCGCATTCTATTTTAATTAATTTTTATCTAACATAGGATCACGGTTGGTTCAACTAGCAATCGAACTTATGATTCAAGATAGGTGTGATGAAGTGAGATGGCTTTTTCAACATTTTTCTTTTCACATTCGTATCAACAGTATTGTTGTGCTGTTTTCGCAATCATCCGATTCTTTTCTGTCGTGTTATAACTTTTTATTCACCAGTATCCGAGACATTCATCGGTGTTGAAATTTGCTGTTGCCCTTTCTTCTGTAAATATAGAGTAGGCAATACTTATTTAGTGTAATCCTAAGGTTTAAGCATTCAATCTCCAACTCCATCGAAACCTCATTTCAATTCCAGTTTAGTTAACTGGATAGTATTTTTAGCCTTCCTGCGAAACGTATTGTTCAAAGCTGGATACACAACTTTCTCCCTAATTGTTAAGTTTCATCAGATTCCACAATGTTAGTACTCGTTTGGGTACATAGTTTTGTTAGAAAGGAATCTCTGATAAGAACTTGGATCTCCAGAGGATTATTAGGCCTAAAGTAGTGTGTGCTTTTACACAAATGGGCAGGTAAAACGTTCACTTCCTCCAGTTGATTTTTTATGCTATCCTTACAAATCTGAGAACACCACTACTGCTTCATTCCACTTCATCCACCCGTGCCATGTCATTCAATCATTCATACTAAGAAAGTAGCTAATTTTCCCTTAACAACTTCTCAGCTTGTTTCGTCGTAACGTTTTCAGTGATATAAATCAGTTGGTCATAATCAGTGTGGAGCCTGACACAAATATGTGTTAGCCCAATTCTTAACACCGAATCAGCATCACGGTATTAATTAAGTGAGTCATCATAGTAGGCAAGGCTGGTCACCGCATCGAGGTCGTACACATCAAACTGGTACTAATTTGTTATAGTGGTAGAAGTCATAAACCTCATCCCAAATACTATCCATCAGTTCTCAACAGCCTGTCTTTGGATTTCTAAATTCTACATGTGTATGATAAATTTCCATATGTTTTTATACTTCACTCTTTGTATTGTTTTAGATTGTTTTAGAAGCAGAAGTTGACAACAAAGCAGCCCTTTCACTTTATGAGCAGCTCGGATTCTACAGAGACAAAAGACTTATTCGTTATTATTTGAATGGAAGAGATGCTTTTCGACTAAAATTATGGCTTACGCCGCGTATGAGCAATGGTGTTTTATAGTTTCACTATTCACCTATTGTGTATTTACCTTTTTAAAGTCATTGTAAATGCATGATTTATTTTCGTTAAACTTGTTGAACCTAATTTTTTCGGTTTACATTCACTAATATTTCGACCACTAAGAGATATCATATAACATGTATACTGAATGTTCATTTCATTCTTTAAAATACATAGTAATCCTTGTCTTAATGTGTTTTCATTCAACCATAAATCTGTTTAATGCACCTGAAAGCGGATTCCAGATTTATTTGTTGTAAAAGCCTGTTCGGTTGTGAAGTAAAACTAACGATATTCATAAAATATTTTGCAAAAATATCCGTGATGATCTAACCAAGCACCCTTGTTTTTTGCTACAAGACATACCAAACTGTTACCATTGGTAAAAGTTATCAATAAATATTCATGAATCAGTGTACATACTATCATAAAATTTCCCCTCTTTCGCCCATAAACCACCTTTCAGGTGAAATTTACCTGGCAATTGTAATTTTCTCTGGCTTCCAGAATCCTAAATTATCTTTAAAACCATACATATTTCCAGTGTCTTGTATGTACCTGATTTGCATTGCAACTGCATTTTTCAGGGAACTGCGTACTGATGTATTGTTAAATTGGTGTATGCTCCATAGTTTTCTAGTCAGTAGTTAATATTGTTTTTCTGTGCTCTTAGTGGTCTATAGGCAGGGGACAGCTCCCTTTTTTAGCAAGGAAGATTTCATGTGCGTTTAATGCAAGAGTAAATACTCAGAATTTAATAGCTCTTATCAAAATCAAAGTTCGGCTAAATGGTTATGTATAAAAAGTTTAGCTCCTAACACTTTGCATCGTCATGGTCATTTAATTAATAATTCGTTAAGTTTCTTTCGTTTTTTCATCTCATGTTGAGTGTCATCGGCTGTTTTAGTCGCTGTAGGCGAACTTCACCAAAAGCGTTCTTTTTTCTATATCAGCAAGTAGGTGAGATTATTATGGAGTTAACGCTTTGGTGCCATGAGTGAATTCGTAAAACCCAGTGCTGATTTTATGAGTTTGTATTCGTTATAAGCCCTACTTTTAAGTATTCAGTAAAACTAAGATAATTACTACTAAGAACAAGTAAATTAGATGTGAAGCTGTATGATTCCGTTTAATAGCATACATTTAATTCCTTCCTAATTTAAAAAGTATCGTAAAATTCTTAGGCAAAATAAAATGATTCCACTTTATTTCTGTAGGTTCTCATCAGCTGCTTGCAACTCGTGGTTTTTCAAAATTAAAATTACGAAATAGATTAATTATAAATAAATCTAGTTCCAAGTTATTGCAAACACACGTTAGCATAGTACATCAGAAATGCAGATCCAGTTAGTAAGCTATCCATTTGCCTAGCTGAGCGTTAATCAATAGGAATTTCTTTATCCGATTGGTCGTTAACTCCTAAGACTGTACTGTGACAGGATTATGCTGTATTGTTTGCTTTTCTGATCTCCAGGTATCACTTACAGAATTATTATTATACATGGGACCCTAGTAACGTGAAATTGATATAGATGTCCTCAATTAATCTTATTCATTTTACAACGAAAGTAAACAAAATGAATTTCAATATACAGTATATATGATTAAGTATTCACGAAAAAAAACCCTGTGAATCAGTTCGTGGAAGGTTATCTAACGCCAGAGTGATAATTAAATTATGTGATTTGTTCAGGGACGGTAATAGAATTAGTTGAAACACTTGATATACATGAGGATTTTCACCAGGAACTCTGAGATTAATTTTAAAATTGAAATTCAGCTCGGGTTAGGTCTTGCTTCTCTTGATAAAGAATCAACCAGACAATCTGAGGTCATGTAGTTATTCTTTCCCCCAAAAGTTAAGTTTAGTTTATTCCTATAAAGATCCTGGTTATTGTTGTCGTACGAGATCATGCCTACTAATTTGAATCTGAAACTCGACGTCCTTATACTTTTCTCAACAGCATGCAGTTTCCCAGTTAATCTTTATTTAGGGTGTGGATCCCCTTCAAATTTTTCTCTTAGAGAATAATAATCCAGGTTGTTTCTCTCTAACTTTTTACTTGATTTTGCCAGTAATTAGTATTTGAGGGAGCTTGCGGAGATTATTGAGTTTTATAGTTAACATCATGGACTGGTCTTGGAGAACCGTTGAAATCAGATGGTGCTGAATAGCTGTTTCGTCCTAGTGTAGGACCCTCAAATGATATAGGGAGATGGTTGCGCAATATCGTTAGTTGACTGGAGTTGAACATATAACCCATTGGATGTCCGCTCAGTGGTTTAGAAGTTAAGCGTTTACCGTGGCACCGAATATCCTGGGTTTGGTCTGTAATGAAGTTGCTGATACGCGCGGCCGAGGAGTCCTATACTAAGACAAAACATCTGTTCAAAGCCTCCTACTTTCAATAATTGTCTAACTAATAGCAGTCTACGATGTTAACTATAGTTAACACTCCACTGAAAATTACCAACAAAATATACTCAATACTTAAAAAATGAAATGAAAACATTTTAAATACTTGAGATTATGTTATTTGTTTCCATGTGTTTGTACATATATATTTCTGTATGAATTTGCCTGGTTTTATTCTAATTCTATTGTATAAGACAATATTAGTAGTATATTTTTACTAATTCACTTATAAATTCGACTAGAAATTAACTAAACTAAATAAATTTCTACTAAGTTATTAGACAAAAGTTGAAATTTTCCTTAGTTTGTCCTTAGTTTATAAAGATATTTATCATGGAACACTTATATTACTTTTTATTTCCTTAATGACTAATGTATAATATTTGCTTACCAATATTATATATATAACATTATTGTTATGACTATTCATTTTGTCATTTTGTTCTTTATTCATTAAAATAAAATAAGAAACAGTAGTATTCCATTAAATAAGAGTGAATTTATTGACAGATGATTTTTAAAGAAAAAAAAAGTAATATCTTATTCCTATTTTATTTTTTTTCTTTACTTGTTGCTAAGTGGTTTTTATTTCAACCTCCTCTTTAAATAATAATTTTAAAGATAATAAATTCATCAAAAAAAGTTTATTCATAATATTTAATATATGTGAACTAAAATGACTATTCATAAAATATCTTAAATGATGATTGTGTTCTTTAAAATGGTTTTTCTTAGAATACAACTATGTTGAAACAAAAAGAAGGATAGTGAGTAGATAAAAGGAAGGGGATATGTATAAGAGAAAGAGAATAGTGTATAAAATAAACTAGAAGGGTGACAATATCATAGAGAAATTAATAGTTAATTGTTTTAAAGTCTATTGAAATAATTAGCTTTAGTGTTTAGAACTAGTGAAAGAGAAATTCTCCAGTACATTTAAACTATTCTATCGTGGATGCGCCCTGCTGAGGAGTCCCACAATAGGACGAAACGGCTGTCTAGTGCTTCCAGGTTTTCCATGGTGGTCTAGCTTCAATTGACTCATGATTTCAACTATAAAGAAAAATTACTAAAATCTAAATTACTAAAAATTACTAAGTTACTAAAAATTACTAATTACGTAGTTGGAAATAACAGAGTGCCTTTAATCTGCGTTTAGTGCTAGTTGTTACGCATTGTCAAGGCCCATCTTTTTTTTACCATAAAAACCAAAATTACTATTAGTACCCTAATCTTCATCAGACGTTATCATTGGACTATTCAAGACGTAAATGAACCATAAATCTGGGATATCCTCAGTATGTAGCAAATGGGTCGATGGAATCCGTTCAATCCCATATACTAGAGAAGTACATTGATTATTGTACAGTGGGAAACTATCGTTAACTTTGTGATATTAAGTAACGTACTGGTTTAATAAGTCAATATTAGACAGTGTATCTACTTCCATCATTTCACATGTACGGAAGCATGTATACCTGAGACATAAAGCTGTTTAACTCTTCACATTTTTGATTTGTACCGAGGAATCTACATCTGATTTACAAGTACTAAAACTTCTCACATAATTAACTCAGGACATTATGTCAAAGTGCCATAGGTCATTACAATATGTGATAGTCTTTAACTATACTCTTATTTACCAAAGTTATTGTTTTAATTTACTGGATAAGTAATTAGTTTTCTTATTTCTTTGACATTACAGCACCGTGATATTTTAGGGCCAATCAGTCAGATTGTTTGGTTGAATGGTTTCTCATCTGATGTCTAGCTGTGGAATTCGCTAGTCTGCTTTGCTCCACACTGAGTAGTGAACTGACAAATGCGCTCAAAGGCAACCAAACTATGTAAACTATCCTTCATATACAGAGGGGATAGCGTATGTGATAATCTTAAAATTACACTAATCAATACAAATAAATAAGTAATAATTGTGCTTAGTTGTAAAAAAATTTGTGATTCATTCTTGAAGTCCTGCTAAAAAGTTAAACAGTATCGAGAGTGAGACAGAAATAGTTAATTATGCAAAATAACCATCGTAAGATATCATGAACTGATGGAAGTTGTAAGCGTGAATTAATGACTTATAACTTGATGGTCTGAAGGTAGCTCCCTCACTGTCATGCCTTTAAATTGTAGGTGAAACCCCTGCCCTAGTCTCGGGTACACACTATTAAAAGGTTACATACTAGTATGGATTATGTATTCAATTCTTCATAGTTTTCAATAAACTATCGGCTGAAATCAGTATTTGACGAAGATTAAAGTTGAGTATTGCTTAATTGTTTTGTTCCCATAATTATTAATCACTTGCTATGAAAAAATCACTACTGTTCGACGAATACCAAAATACTCTAGGATTCACTTAAATGAGAAAACTTATTGGCTTGCAAAACATGTCCCTTCTACTATCATTATTTGCCTTAATTGAATAAGTTATTTTATGTTTTATGGGTTCATAACATATGCGTTCAGTTATATTAACAAGTTATGAAAGAAATGAAGCACTTTCAGACTAGTGCATTTAAAAATAGCTTAGATATATCAATAAAGAAGAAACATCTTGCGAAGTCATTCCTGGGTGGTTTTCAGTCAATCATGATAAAACCCCATCTTCTGACAAATGAAACAAAGGATCTACTTGTGGAATCTAACTGACATAATAGATTTCCTCCGGTTGTATTTACTCTTACTTAGAGTACATGCGTTGAATGATCATAGGGGGTATTATCTAAAGGAATCTCAGAATACATCCCGAAGAATATGATAATGGATGGCTCAGGACTACCCAGCAGTCTCATAGGAACAAATAGAATGGCTGCAATTCATGCAGTATATCCTGCTAATGATTTTGGTATTGTAGCATCGGTTTACATGTTAAGCCCATATACTTTATTCTAGCTTCTGGCCAAGCTAATTCACCTATACATTATGAGTCATGTTTACACCTTGTTATTTATTCACTTATTAACCTTGACTATATTTTTATATGAGCGTATATGTGTGCACACTTCGTATTTTATTCATTTTTGTCTGACTATAAATGTTGATTAACGCTTGCTTAAAAGAAGTTGGCTTCCCCGCCATCTCCAATACGCATTATCTTTCGCCTCGCTCTCGAGTTGCTTACTAGCCATCTCCAATACGTGTCATGTATTCTTCGCTCACTTACGCGTGCTCATGTGTTCACAGCTTTCTGGTTTGCATCATTTATCAATAAAAATGTAGTTGCCGCTTCCCTTTGCGTTCTGATATTATGCACCGTCAAGACTTGTATTATAACGGTTATTGAGGTGAACTATGAACGAAGCACGGCACTACAGTATGATAGATAGACAGGACAACTGGGGACTTCTACATTACGTACAAAAAGCAGTTATTAGCTTTTCCAACCCCAATCTATTTATACATAGAGAATATATTTTGAAAATTTTAAATCGGTACAAGAAAGTGCGTACTTTTATGATTTGTTTTTCATAGATTAAAATAAATCGTTTTTTCCCATCTCAGTATCTTTCGCAATATTTTTATCTCTCTTAAAGCTGCCGTCTTGCGGTTGTTTGTCGATGCTCAATATTACTTATCTGGTAATACAAATTCAAAGACATATTTTCGTACCATTTTTGTTTGTATCAGTCTTCTTCTCATAGACATGATAAATCTATCTACTTTCTAAACAATATACAACCTATTGAGAACAAACATAAGTTATTAACTTATATGTTAGTCACTGTCGTGATAATATTTAGATTGAATAGTTCACAATTAAGAATATGGAACTGCTGTTAGCTGAATTTATTTATGCTTGGCGAAAACAGGGAGAGGTAAAGATAAGTAATTAAAGAGATATATTTTCAGGGTTGTACAAATTCTTTAATGCTAGTTACCTAAGAAAGCCTAAATTAAGTCGCCTAATATGGTGGGGAACTTTGGAGTTCATTCAAAGTGACAGAGTAATCACCGATATGTTCAATCTAGATAAGTCATGTGATCATTGAAGTAAATAGTCTAGATCTGAGGACAATTTTCTAGAAAACAGACGTTTTGCCTAATAAGGTAAAGTATTCAAAATGAAAATAGCTGACTTATCACTAGAAATATTCACTTTAATATCTCTGCTCCGAAATAGTCTACAAAAGTGAAGTTTCTATAAAAGTCTACCGAATAGTTATTCAATTATTCGGACGTCTACATTTACGTTTAAAATTTTAGTATTTCTAACTACTAAAAGATTTTAAAATGGATTAATCAATTAAAACTTTACTGGCCAGTAGATGTACAAAATAAGATTAATGTAAATGTACGCACCTTGTAATAACAATTGACTTACATTTGAAGAAGAATAGTAACTAACCAATCCTTATGATTACTATATTTATTCATTATGATAATAAAACTGTCAATTTGTCATTAACTTTTTCTTTCAATTTTTCATCACACTTTCTTTTCTAACTAAATTTTCTTTACAACTCGTTAATTTTGCCAACTTTAACTACGTTTTTTTTCCTTTCTTCTTAGTGAAACAAAAAACAAAGAAGAAAAACTCAGTAACGCATGAATAATTTTTACACATTTAATATACTACTTAAAAATGACTTGAAATAAATAATTTTTTTGTTTTTTTTTCTTTTCCGGAAAAAAATTCAGTCAATTTATAGAAATATAATTTAATTCCCAAATGTTAAAATTTGATGTTTTTTTTTCTTATCAACATGAAATATTGAACATAAAAATGATTGCATATGTACATATATATATATATATTACCGAGCAAGATTTAAAAACATCTAACGCTTTTTATTAGCTTTTATGTAGGAAAAACTAGTTACCGAGTACTTTTTTTGTTTTTATATTTCAAATGTGTTTTTTTATGATTTCATCAATTTAATTTGATCAAAATACAATTATCAAAAGTTAAAAAAAGCAAACATTGGATTATAAGCAAAGATGGATAGTGGCTAGTAGTGGAATCCAGGACGTGCGTTTCGTCCTAATTTGGGACTCGTCAGCTGGATGTATCTGCATCTCAGAGTTGATGTTCACTCTGGTACTTGAATCCAATACCTTCCGCTTCAAACGCGATCACGTTATTCACTCAGCCACTGAGTCCTGATAGACACTTGCTTGTGCAATGGGATGAAGTTTGAATTCAAACAAACAATATTAAGTGAATTCAAACATTGGATTAGTCAAAATGAAGAAGCAAAGGGAAAAATTTTCATATATTTTGTAGATTTAAACAATTAATTTACTAATCTTTGAAAAAAATAATAGTCAGTATATTTGAATTATTTTGCTAAGATATGTAATAAAAAAATTTATGCTTTTATGTTCGCCATCAACTTTGTTTGTCATATTTATATAATTGCTAAGTGCCCGACTTTTGAGCTAAATAATAAGGGTTTGAATAACACGGGAAGCATCAGTTCCTTTGAGATTTCAAGTGTACCTACCAACTAGATCCAGAGTTTCCTGCCAATTGCCTCTAACTAAGTAAAATAAAATGTCATTCAAGTGACATTGAGTCCCTTAAACTAGTGTCCGTAATGCAACTTGATTGTCAGAATTCGATCAGCAATAAATAAACAAGATTTAAATTATTATTCAGTGGTCAGTCAACGTTGAGAATAATACTTCAAGGTGTATAAATTGTGTCACTGGATAATATTAACAAAGTAATCGAACGAGAGATTTATAGCGATAAAAATGAGATACAGAATTTCTTATTGAATTCGACCAAAGATATCCGAGTATCATAAGTTGGTAGATAAAACAAAAGATCTCATTATTTGGAAATCTATCCTGCCATTTCTGCGTTTCATGTTGATTTTTAAATTCGAAAATACAAAAATTCTTTTAAATATCACTCAGAAAGTTAGATAATAGGTGGTTATAGGAACACCAGCAAGAAGTCTATGGCCTGGGTTTGATATTTATCAGGAATTATTAATAAAAGGACATCAAACTGACTATAAAATATCAAGCCCATTGAAGCAGTCACAGACGGTAATAGTAAGAGGATCTTGTACTGTTTTACATATTCTCATCATCCAGATTGGGTAAGAATAAAGTTCTGTAAAGTTTCCACTGACTTTACAGATAACAATACTCTTAATTGTAAAAACTACCCACAACAAAAAGTAACTTTCACTGGCACACAAAACATGTATATCTTTATAATTATGATTGAAGGACTTTATAAATGTATAACTTCTAGTAGTAAACCTTCATAAATCATTACATCAAATTGGTTGTTTATATATTCATAAGTAGTCTTGTCCAAAATGATTATTATTCTACAACTTTGTACAAAGGTGTATGTCGCATGACATTTCCTATAATTGTGAACAATATGACATTCTTCACCATCACTGTTTCATTGAAATTTGTATATTACTAATATTATAAACTTATAGGAAAGGACTACCTGAAAATAAATCTTTATCTAATCAGATGAAGCAGACTGACTTTTGGAATATACTTTCGTTATAAACTACTGTAATTAACGTTTGTGTGTAGTCGGAGATTTATTATTAATCATTGGTCGACTGAAACAAGAAGAGAAATATAAATTGTTACAGAACGATTAAATATATAGAAAGAAGTTGTTGAATATTAGGTTGAAATTTTCGCTAAAAATCGGATTCTTGTTGTTGTTCTTTAAAAACAATGAAATACCTCGCTCCAAATTCCTCGGATTTACAAGACCCTAACTGCATACATGATTAACTAAAAGGGTTTCACATCTGCAGACGAGCATGGTAACTATATATCGCGGAATTAGATCTTGTTGGCTAGTGCGAACAAGTTTAGGCAATTCATACTACAGATGAATCTCCATCCAACATCATTGGTCATAGACTGTCGCATTTGAGAATTTACTGGCTCAACAAGTCAAAGTTATCAACTGAAGCCTTGTGGAATATATCTCAAGTCGAGTCTATATGGAGTACCCACTAGTGTTTAACTGACTAAACGTTATAAAAATAACCTTCAAAACATAGTAAACTTCACAAAATTACCTAAATTAATACAGGTATACCTTAATTAATACATTGCTTTTCAAGGTAAATAAAAACAAGGCCAACCACTACGATTGTCCTCAGGGCATTTCCTTTAACACTAATTAATTTTGTTATGATTATATTATATGTTTTGTTTTACAGCGATTAATTTGATAGACTAAATGCCATCACAATGATGGTGTGAAATAATTAAAACAAACAAAATAAGTGTTACGGTCAAATATACAACAACAACAACAAAACCAAGAAAATTTCACAAACTTTCTTAGATAATTATTAATTCTACGCCTATGGTTGAATGAGTCTAAATTATATAAACGAAAAACAATATTGGCAAAGATTATCAAATATATCCATATGTGTAACGGTTGACTTTTTGTCCTCATATATTGTTGGTAAGTAGATAAGTGAAAAAATTTATTTTCCCCTATTCTATTTTTGTACCTAAAGAAGCATCTCTGCTTTCTGGTATAAAAAAAAAACTGAATAAGGACAGAATAATGGTAGACAAATAATATCATATGGTCAATAGAAATGAATGAAAGAAAAGTGTTATTGATGAGGAGAATCTATTCTACCATTATATATATATACATATAAATTCACTCATATACTCAATCAAATAACACTTCATATATATATTTTAATTATATTTTGATCTAATGAAATTGGATTTATTCATCCGTATAAAATTGGAAAAACAAATTTTTCTTTTTTTTATTTGATATGGATGACAGAAATGGTAATATTCAAATTTATCAAAGTTATACTTGTCTGTTGTTTTAAATGAATATACAAAGAATATAGAATAAACATTTCTTATAGGTTTAAGTATAAATACATAATATTTATGCACGTATATCCCCCTCCACTTTATTTTTCATAGTTCCCATTCATTCATCCAATAGAAATAGATTTATCAGAAGGGGGGTTTTGTAGAGATTTTTAGTAATTTTATATAGTTGAGATCATAAGTCAATTGAAGCTAGAAATAGATTTATAAAAGAATCAAAAATCTTAATGTAACATCTTAAATGAATGATTATTATTTTGTCATTTTTATTAAGAAAATCTACTTCTACCATGGTGGTGATGATGTTACCAACAACAACAACAAAAAATAATCTTAGAATGAATTAAGAATATGATGGTGTGAAGAGAGGGTGGGTAATATTATAAGAAGGGAGAAAAATTTGGACATATATAAAAAGTAAAATAATAGAAAAATAATTTTCAATTCCTTTTTTTTTGATTATTTCATAGTTGAAGATTGATGTTTGATCAGAATAAGAGATTTTAATGTATGTAGTGTCATATTTAATTAAAATTACATAGTTACCTTTAAGTCTTATTCAATAACTTGTCATTTTATGATAAAATATAGGGTACTAGTTTACTGATTCAATAAGAATATTCATTTGAAAGTAAAGACAGATTATTGAAAATATATATCAAACTTTGAGTATATACATATATATATATTCATCGGTGGTACTCAATATGTAGTGTGTAGTCAATGTATATATATATAAGGTAAACCATCAATATTGACTATATTAGATTATATTTTATATCTTTTTTTTAGAGTTTCATAATATATTACTAAAGAAATAAAATATTTAAATGAATTAGACTAACGAGATTTCTCTCTAAATGTAAACTGATTAAATGTACTGACAAGCAAATAATATTATTTCAATAGTTGAGATCATGAGTCAATTGAAGCTAGACCACCATGGAAAACCTAGAAGCACTGGACGCAGCGCGCATCTCACAATGGGATGAAATGGCCGTCCAGTGCTTCCTGGTTTTCTATGGCGGTCTAGCTTCAATTGAATCATGATCTCAACTATTGAAATTATTATGATATCCACAAAACCTCTTCTGATATTAGATAATATTATGTCAGATATGAAGGAAAGCGACAAACACAAAGGTCATAATAATAGACTGAATAATAATCAAAAAAACTTGTATAAGGTAATAATAAAAGCTGATTAGATTTTAAAATGCAAAACATTAATTTAAAAAATTTGATAATAATCAGATAAAAGTGCAGAAAAAAACAACAACCCAGAAACATACCCATTAAGGGAATTAGGGCCAAGGAAGGGTGAGAGGTTGGACAAATCGTTTCTGCATGCAAAGTTCAGGCTTGAGTTCGTGGATTGCCAATGACTTAGCAGTACATAAAATATTGATTCGACCCCCCTTTCGATCCAATTCCTTTAAATCTGTAGATTACTTTAAAAGAAGAGACCTTTTCTTATTCAATAACACTATGGATTATTTTAATTTTGATATTATGTCATTGAAAATAAGATCTTCAATTTTAAATGGTATTTGCAAGATAAATTACATTTTAAATAAATTGAAATTATACTTTAACACTAAACAAATTTTCATAAATTAACCTATTCAATCATAACCATCTACTTATCATTAGTTTTGATAGAAAATGTTATAGGTTATTAAATTACTGTTGTTAGTTGTGAGACAGATATTTATTGTTGAAATTGAATGAAAATTTTGTTGTCATGATACTGTATAGCATTAGAATTTGATAATCAAGAATTCATGAAATTTTTTCTAAAGATTACTTTCTATAGTTGAAATCATGAGTCAATTGAAGCTAGACTACTATGGAAAACCTGGAAGCACTAAACGGCCGTTTTGTCCTACTGCGGGACTCCTCAGCAGTGCACATCCACGATCCCGCTTCGTGAGATTCGAACCCAGGACCTATCAGTCTCGCGCGCGAGCGCTTAACCACTAGACCACTGACTCATGATGTTAACTATATAAAATTACTAAAATCTTCACAAAACCCCCTTCTGACTATTTTCTGTTTTTTTTTTTTAAAAAATACGATAAACATTTATTTATTGATATTTTATTTGCCAATGATTACATCATCCTTTATTGCATAATGTCTTTTTTATAATCATAATTATCATATTGTTTTTATATAAAATAAACTGGTATATTAAAATTGTAATGTGAATTATTTAGAACATAATATGTCAGATTTTAATTTGAAATGTATCAAGCATCAATTCTTAACGTTGTATCTGGGCTATTGAAGATTGATATTCAGTTAGTTAACTGTTTTAAAAATCCAAAAGTTTCAGAAAAAAGCTGTAACATTCACGTACTGTTGATTATTTCCAACGATGTTCGATTAACATAATTTTATATCATAAATTAAATCAATTTAAAAATTTTGAATCAGAAATCTGAAAACTTTCATGTTTCTCAAGATAAGTTAGAGGCTTGATTTCGATTTCTAGAAGGTTTGATAATGGGAATTGTCGATAAGTCTTTAACCCGGACAATAAATTACAGCTATACAAGTGATGCCAGTTCATCATTTAAAAATATAGTTCTAACATATACATGTGATCTTTATGTTAGTGACTAAGCCTACTAAAATGTAAATTCTTTAAACAGAGGTAATTCATTTATTTATTACTGTAGCGAATTAGGGTAGATTGTTACATTTTATAGATTAGATGCACTCTCAGTGGTCTAAAGATTAAGGGCCCATCGCCAGAACTGAAAGTCTTGGGTTCAGTCTCCGGTGGGGTCATGAACATGCAATAGTGAGAAGTCACATTCTAAGAAAAAATAGCTATCCAGTACTTCTTTGCTTTCAAAAGTTATCTGTAATATAAACTACGAGAATCCCTTCTTTAAGCCTCCCCTATCAATATTCAATATGACTTTAGTTATTTATTTTAAATCATTCATACGAATTCCGTGAATTTCATAACTTGATTGTCGAAATCACATATAGTTTCGAAAAATTCAGTGGAAAAAATTTCTTTCTTCTTTTCAAAGGATTTGTTTTTCAGTTGTTTTGTTACTTAGGTAGATAACTACTAATAGCAATCATGATAATAATAAAGTTGAAATCATGAGTCAATTGAAGCTAGATCACTATGGAAAACCTGAAAGCACTGTACCGCCTTTTCGTCCTATCGTGGGACTTCTCAGCAGTGCTCATCCACGATCCCGCCTCGCGAGATTCAACTTTGAAAATACTGAGATCTCCACAAAGCTCCTTTCTGATAATAATAATAATAATAATAACTCATAAAAACTAGGCTTTATAAGAAAAATACAAAATGATATAATCGTATGAAGGCTAATTTTGAACTATGTTTATTAATTGTGAGTTGAAAATACACTAATTGTGCGAAAGTATAGACTTTAATAGATTGAATATATTAGCCACAAAGTCTGTCAGAAAATAATTGAAATATTCAATTTTAACTATTTTCAAAACGATACTTCCTAATTTCTCAGTCTACAATTAACACAGTATCCTTGATACAATCAGGGTTATAATATTATTTTAACAATGAATGGATATCGAGATTTCCGATCTATCGGGATTGCCTCATAAAAACTGACTTTAATTAAAATGAAAACCTTTGAAAGATGTTCAGAAATTATTTACAATGTAGTCATATATATACATATTGATGGTGTATAAAATTCTGTTAACTCGATGCATTGAAGTTCGGTTTTGTACATGGAGTAATATCAACTGGAGGAAACCAGTAAGTTCAGCAAACACTGTTCACCCATCTCTCCCCATTATGTAACTTCTCCACACTGGGTACCCATCAAGAACTAAACCAAGAACTTACAGTTCTCATGACGAGTGTATTATCTTTGTACTAGTAAGTTGAAATATAGTTATAACTGGCAGTACGCACCCACAAACTTGTCAGGGCTTCATTGGTTTAATTATTTTTGATAGCTTCCCAATTAATATCAATTTATAAAACCAATGTCTACAAATCTCTTGGTTAAACGATGTATATATATTTCCTTTATCAGAAGGAGGTTTTGTGGATATTATAGTAATTTTATATAGTTGAGATCATGAATCAATTGAAGCTAGACCACCATGGAAAACCTGGAAGCACTGGACGACCGTTTCGTCTTACTGTGGGACTCCTCAATATATATTTCCTTTGTTATTTAAAATTGATTAACTTTCATATATATTCTACACAAACATATATATATATACATAAACTAATTTTCATGATTCTTTGAAATCTATCTCTATAATAGAATTATAGTTGTTTTCTATTTTTCCTATTGGTTAACCTAATCAACATATACTTTATTGTTGAAATTTTGTCACCTCATCTTAGTGTGTACGTATCTAATCTCATAGTTTTCTTCTCCTCATTATTTATGACAAATTAATTTCTATTTTCCTTATCTCTTCTTATTCGGTCTGATTTTTCATTGAATTTATTAGATTTTTAAAGAACAGATAGATGGGGAGATAAAATTTTTTTTCTGCTAACAAAATCAGGAAAAATATCCTTAGTCTTTTCAAAACATTTAAGCAGAAACAAGTAAGAGAAGAGGAAGGAAAATGAACAGATAGGGAAGAAAATTTTGCAAAGGGATGCAAATATTTCATAGGTTTTATGCAATCTATTTGTCTGTGATAAATGAATAGCAATGATCATATTCAGTAATGTAGAAATCATATATATAACACAATTAGTCAACTATCTTTCATAAGAAACATTCAAGTTTTTTTAATGTCTAATAATCCTGATGGATGTTCCGAGAAAACAAATTACACTAATGATTTATTTATGAATAGTTTGAAAGGTATTTGGCCTACTCCATTAATTGTACCACCTCCATGGGTACTTTTACGTATATTTCAAGAAAAGTCTAATAATCTAGATATATTATTTAATAATGATAAGTTGCATGAAAGACTTAGTGAAGAAAATCATACATTTTCTTTGATTAAGTAAGTTTGAATGTATAATTTTTCACATATTGCGTTTTGTCGATGGTCTGAAGCGGTTCCCTTAAAAATTTACTTTATATAACATTTAAAGGTAGCCCCGGTATTTGAAATGTTTAAAAATTTATTGAGTTGTATATTGTTTCTGATTTTCAACTATTTACAAAATTGATTTATTTTGATATTATGAATGTCAATTACATATTAAACTGAGTAAACATTTTAGATTCGATGGTAGTTCCATTGTTGCGAATGAGAACACGGGTGGGAACAACCATCTCACCAAAATCTGATAACCATACAGTAAACAGTTAATTTGCAAAATAACAATCAAATGTCTCAATCTTGACCGTTCTTTCTGTAAATATCAGTCCATCTTCTCTGATTTCATTGTTTATGCATTTTCATACCAATTGCGCTTCGCTCCTGTTCTTTCCTTATCGATCTTCTGACAAAATATATTCTATGCCTGACCATCACCATATACTACTTATGATGATATAAGTAACCGCATTATACCATGAGGTTATGCCGTATATTCAGTAGTTTTTTTAAAACGAATAGCAATAAACATTAATAATCGCTGCTTTGTTAGATTTTAAAAGGTCTAGTTTTGTGTTACCTTACAATTAATTCATATCAATCATTTATTTAACAATGGATTGTAAATCATCTATACTTATGGTGAAGAAGATAAATGACTCTAATCACTAATTATTCTTGAATGTACCTGGTTAATAAATTAAATGAGGATTAAATTAATAAGTTTCACGGGAAACGTTAAATAGATTAATCTTAGGTGATTGAAAGAGATCATCAGTAAGATTTTGTACCAGTTAGGATTCTTTGACAAGGTATATATTCGCTTTCATTGGACTGTTGTCCTTTGTGGTGTTTGGATCTGCTTAATTCGGTGTCACAATCAGAAGTGTTATTACTGAGCTTTTCGAACTGTTATTGATTGGGTGAGCTGTTTACAATTATTGGTCGCTTGACAGTAGTGACTATTATTACACTTTCCGTCTCTTAATAATTATATGAGATAATAGAGTAATCCCTCTTATAATGTAAATAAAATAATAATACTCTCATGTTTTATTGTTAAATTCTACAATTGACATTCATATGTATATATATAATGTTTTTACTGACTTTTGTGTTGGATTGTGGAGCAGTATTTATGATTACTGGAGGTCACTTAGTAAACGTCAATACTTTACTCCTTTTTACAGTGAGTTTTTGTTTATCATGTTACGGGGATGCAAGGTATTGAGATTTGAAATCAAAAATTAAGTTTTTTGCCAGCTGTTTGTCAATTGTAGGGTCTATCAACAACTTGTATATGTCTCTATAATTCTATTATGTCAATTAACCTCGTCCTAGACAGACACAATCGTTACATATTTACTTAGAAAACGAAACAGGAGTAAGTTTAAACATCGAAAAAGTACAGTAAACAGAGTTAATCTCAATTTATTTATTGGTCCTTTTCTAAAGAAATTTTATCGGTGGACTTAGTTATATGAGATGATAATGATAGGTCAAAGTGATCATCATTTTATGAATGACTAAAAGCTCACTGTTTTAGTGATTTTAGAACAAATAAAATTTTATAGGATTTAGACAAGCCTCATAAATGACTTTAAAGTTGGTATGTGAATCTATTGATTAAAGAACGTTAACTAACTGTCCAACTGTTGAGGCCTTGATAGCTTTCCTCTCACTAGTGCGAATGTGATTTGGCATAGGTTTTGAAAGCTGGTTGTGACATCAATCCGTGTATCTCACAACAGACTTATATGATCTAACTTCACCATATCGGTCACATTTTCTAAATAAAAATAATGATACAATATTACAATGTATTAAACAAATCGAATTTCTGAAGTTTCTCTTTGACTTAATACAGCTAAACATCATTGGAAATAATGTAGTGGATAGATTACATTACGGTTTACATTTATTCAGTCATCTGTTAGCATGTTAGGTAATTTTTGTGACGTTTTCGAATACTTAATTATAATAAAGTCTTCAATTATGTTTGAAATCAAATAAACGAATTTGTTTTGGATTTTTGAGAACATGAAGTGATATTCAATTTTCAAAGTAAACTTATATAACTACTTATCAATATAGGGTTGTGGAGATTGTTGAGTCTCATAGAGATCATGAATCGATCAATTTTAAACCACTACTGAGAACCTGGAAGTAGTGGACGACCGTTTTGTCCTAGAGCGAGACTCCGTGGCGGTGTGCATCCACGATCTTGGGCGCGGAATTCGGACTCAGGACCTAAGGTCTCGTGCACGAATATTTAAGCTAAGATCCAACGGTTTTAATGTCTAACTTCAACCAAACGACGGTATTTCGTGACTGTTGGATGTCGGCTCAGTGACCTAGAGGTTAAGCATTCACGTGCGAAACCGAGGGTCCTCGACTCGAGTCCCCTTAGTGAAAAGTCATGAATGCTCACTACTGAGGATTCCCATACTGAGACGAAATAGCTGTCCAGTTCTTCTAGATTTTCAATGGTGATCTAACGTTGACCGATTCATGATCTCGATCATAACTATTTATATTCATATTTCATTAGTGATATGTAGTTGTATATTTTTTTGTTATAACTTTTTATAGTGAAGTAAAAATTAGTGACAAACAAAACACTGGGCTCGATAAAACTTCACCAACTGTTTCAAATAATATTTCATCACTTTCTACAAATGTTCACAATTCTGTGTGTAGTACTCTTCAACTTATAAAAGGCAATCGAAAGATATCTAAGGAAGTAATTAACAAAATCAATAATATTGAACGTGGACGTGAACGTAGTTACAGTTGCCCACAATGTGCGAAATGTTTCACTTCAAATTCCGGATTAAAACAACACATGCATATACATGCATCATTCAAACCATTCACTTGTCAGGTTTGTGAAATTCTAATAATCAGGTTAAATTCTTCATTTCAGTTGTTGCTTTTAATTTTCATACTAAGTAAGTGGATCAACAAATTACACGTATATTAAGATTTTGAGAAGACTTTACTTAAAAACATATTCAGTCTTAACTACCTGTTTGTATTTTTATAATGTATGTGGTTAGAAAATATATATTAGCATATGTAACAGAAAAGAAAGAGTTGAATGTTTTTCGCCTATTTAATATCTAGTTAAAACCGTTGGAAATAAGTATGAACTTAAAGTTTTCTTATCAGCAGCTTCGTTTCATAGACTGATTAGTTTATACAGCACCAGACTTTAGTCTGATCACTTCTGAATAAAATTTACTGAAAATTCGTTGATTTCTTATAGAAAACAATGGTTAATCTATATAACTATAAAATGTCATGGTTTAATTTACATGGGATGAGCTAGTTAATCACTTTCATTTGTTCAGAGATCTTTTAGAGAATGACCTTGGTTAACATAAATACTCTTCAATATAAACTTATACTATGTAAACAGCTATTGAAGACTGGGTGGATTGAATAACGTTTCGTCAGTACAACTTAATGACCAAATGATAAGATCAAGTTCATAACTACCAGGTTTAACACGGTAATATTAGACCACTGAATTTAGATCTGAAGTATCATATTTCTACATTAGATGAGTAGTTGCAACTTAGGATGATAAACCCATAGAGGGTTTCATAGTTCTCAATAGTTTTTCAATTAATTTTATCTCTAGACAACTGAGCCAGGATCCAACAGTGTTAATGTCTAGCCTCACCCAGTCCACAATATTGAACAACCATATTCCATTGTATTCAGTGGGTAACTGTCTCACATCTAATATGGTTAAACTCCACTGGTCATGGGTTCTCACCAAAACTGAGAGAATTACCTCAGGAAGCTGGACACTAGTGATCATATGATAACCCAGTTGTGTCCCAGCTCAGTTGTCTATAGGTTAAGCATTTATTCTGGGCCAAGGTTCACGGGTTTGAGTCCTGTGTTAGGGGTCATGGATGTGCGCTACAGAGGAGACCCATACCATGACAAAACGGCCATTTACTGCCTCCAGGTTCTCAATGGTGGGTTTGCATTGATCGGTTCGTGATCTCAATGAGACTCAACAATCTCCCCAACGCTATACTGATAATATTTATAAAAGAATCAAAATGAAATGTAGATTATTAAAACAGATTACTCAGTCAACCAATATTAAGTACTGTTAATGTAAATGTCTGGTAACGGAGTGTCAAATTATACCTATCATAGTTGTTAAGAGCTTAATTCTCAAAATTAATCTCATTATATGATGGGAGATCAATAAAATATACATGCAGATGTCTACTAGAAATAAAATATTGGATAATATTTGTCCCACAACAGGACGAAACTGCTGCCCAGTGCTTCCAGGTTTTCCATGGTGGTCTAGCTTCAATTGACTCATGATTTCAACTATATAAAATAAGTCATGTTTAATAGAAATAAGAATGAATGAAATCGGTGATTACTTTTGTTATTACATACTGTAGTGATAAATTATTACTTTATCATCAGTACAGTAACTAAATAAGCTTTTAGAATTTATTGTTTGTAATTATTCGTCCATATATATTTAGTAGCAAGTTGCTTATAAAATTATAAATTAGTTTCATACATAATTTAGTTATAATCCATTTGGTTGAGCTCATTTTAGTGGAGTTCGCACAAATGACTAATTTTATACAAAGTTTTTATGTTCATTTGGTATCCTTTAAACTCTACTCCTAGTTGACATGAAATAATATAAAGATATTGAGGTTGAAAAAAGATTCTTTAAGCCAACTAATAAAGACTAGTGTTGGTAAATTTATACGGCCCCCAAATGTCCTGGTAAGGCCGAGAGTTGGGAGAGTCAGCTCTACCTCTCGAAATGCTCTCACATAGCCACGTGCATGCAACCACTGCCAGGGAAGTCCTACTCACTGCCTTCTTGTGACGGGGGTGTTATTTTACGGAATTTAAAGGACGAAAAGCGAATGTCAGGTGCTTGAACCGGGTTAGTTGATATGGAGGATCCGCCTAGGGGAGTTAGAGAACCCTGATTCCAAACCTATGGTGCACATGGACTCCAGTATCCTAAGGGAACAAATGGCTTATGAACCTATTATTGGTCACCGGCTACCATGGGACTGCATCTCATTACATAGCTTCGCTCTCTTGTGGATTAGACCTATAAGTCAAAGGTTCTAGTTGTGGCCTCTTAGGGAAACCATCTGCTTCGATCTGGGAACCTGGGCAATATTACAGCCCACACACAAATCAGTTGACTTGTGTGGTGCATATGTATTCAGTGCCCCTTTGTACCAATATTTATGTGTTCAAATAAATAAATAAATGAAGCTCTATACAGCAACTTATGAATTTGAAATATAGATCTAACAAAATGAATTCAACTGTACCCTAAATACACTTATAAAAATTTATATAAATACTTAATACAAACAAAAATAAAGAGAATCCAAAGTATTATATATTAAATATTTACTGTTTATAAAGTTTTAAACAGTGAATTGATCCGAGACAGGGTTTTTGTGGATATTATAGTAATTTTATTAGTTGGGATCATGAGTCAATTAAATCTTGACCATCATGGAAAACCTGGAAGTACTGGACGGTCATTTCGTCCTATTGTGGAACTCCACAGTGAATTAATCGTTGGATATTGATTCTAGGTTTATTGATAATATTTTAGATGATTATGTTCTAAACAAATACAAGAATAAATATTATTAGATGAGACTGACTCAAGGTGATCGAAATAAATCAGCTTGCATAATTGTTGTTGTATAATTCAGCATTATTCAGTACAGTTTATTTCCCGTAATAGTATTTTTAACTTTTACGGATTGTTTAGAATTAACTAGTTATAGGTTATATATAACATTTATATAAATTTCTCAATTAATCAACATTCTATACATTTATCTATTTATGTATTTCTTCATAAATAGGTATGTCATAAAGCTTATACACAATTCAGCAATCTCTGCCGACATAAACGTTTACATAAACGTTGTCGACAAAAACCAGATTGTTTATCATGTGGACATGAATTCGCTAATACTTATTCATTATTAAAACATCAAGTTTTAACATCATGTGGTAATAATTCTTTATATAACAATAATACAAATAAAACTACTGAAAATAATGTTAGTAGTAATATTAATTATACTGAAAAAAATGTCTATTTGAATAAAGATAGTCATAATAATAAAAAAACAACTTATAATACAAAACATTTGATTGAATTAAAACAAAATGAAGTGAATAGAAAACATGATAATACTAATAATAGCAATAAATTAAATTCCATTGAAATATTCAATCTTTATAATACTTTAATAAAAACTAATATACATAAAGAAGATCGACATATTCATAGAAATAATACATTTTATAAAGATTATAAGGAATTAAAACAAATTAGAAAATATACAAAAAGCTATAATCATATAATAGAAGCATTCACATCGAAATTAATGAATAACTCCTATGATATTCAGTCGATACATTCCAATGAAATACATTTGAAGAGTAATGATATAAATGAATATGATAGAAATAATTACATGTAAGTTGTGTTTTGGGGGGATGACTTTTCATGTTAACTAATTATTATCAGAAAGGGTTTGTGTGGAGATTTCAGTATTTTCATAGTTGAACGCATGAGTCAATTGAAGCTAGACCACCAAGGAAAACCTGGAAGCACTGGAAGGTCTCAGTGGTCTATCTGTTAAGTGCTATGGCGCGAGACTGGTAGGTCCTGGGTTCAAATCTCGCGATGCGAGATCGTGGATGAGCACTGCTGAGGAGTCCCATAATAGGACGAAACGGCCGTCCAGTGCTTCCAGGTTTTCCTTGGTGGTCTAGCTTCAATTGACTCATGCGTTCAACTAATTATTACCTGATTGATGAAAGTTTTTACTTAAAATCATAATTTTATGTAAGTTACTGATTGGTTGTGTAATTTGAGGGTAATTTTTAATATGAATTAACAAGTAATGGGTGTGGTATTAAATTACCGGTGATATCGAACGACAATCGAGTCATGTTGTCAAGTGACTAAAATTTTAAATGTGAACAATCGGATTTGTATTCCCGAAATAAATAACTTACTTCCTGTTACCTTATGGCTGAATAGATAAGATATGGTTTAGTTTGATATAGGAATTCATGTTTAACTGGTATTCAGAAACATAAAAGTTTTCAATGTTTAATCAATATATCTGGTCATTGTCAAATAATGCAAATGTTATTTATACTGAGCAGAGATGGAGAGTAGCTAGCAGTGCAATCCGGGACGAAATGCGCGAATTTATTAAAAGATCTCAGCTCAATATTTGGTAGGTTTGGTCATCTAACTTCCAATAGTTTCTTAACTGATGTTGGTATTGGATAAATACTGACCGAGGTACTACTCAATGAATGTTAGAAATATGTCTACAGTGTTTCCTTATGAGAGTAACAGAATTTTTGGTTTATTATAAGTGTTTAAGACTATCCAGACCTACAGTTAGTAAAGAAAAGTAATGATCTCATTAAGTATAATCTACTCAAAGTGTTCATGATTTTAACCAAATAACAATTGTTAGATAAAAAATGATAGTAGAAATTATAGTTTACTTGAATTATGAATGTCTTTCCTATTGTATTTAGCAATGGTTGATATATTGATGATTTTGGGAATCTAGCCAATATGGCTACTACACTACTTCTGATGTTACCAGTGTGAAAGAAATTTTTTTCTCGTGCAAGTAAACATTAAATTATTATACACTTTACTACTGAATTATTACATTTACTTCTTGTTACATAAAAATTACCGGTCAATAGATCTTATGCATTATATCTGTGAACGTTTCAGGATCCAAGAGTCTAGTGAATCCCTGTTCACTACCAATATATTTCCTATCATGAGTCAAATTACACTTAGATACACCGATCAAATGTTATTATAAAATAACCTGAGGAATCCTTAAGTTCATGAGTAAACACTTCTCAAACTTATTTTATAATTGACTGTACATTTACATCAGCCTAGCTTTGATACACCAAGTAATATCATGCTACATGACCTTAGTTTCTGCCATATCTGAAGCTGCTTTCTCTATATCGGTTAAGTCATATAAAAGTGTGCTTATTAATTAAGCAAATTTCATTAGGGAATATAATTATTTTCTTTTGAATATAAATGATTCCATTTTCTATTCCTAATGGACAACAAGTAAGTAAAATAGGGTGATATTAAATATTATTTATGATTCATGACGTTTATGTCATTTAATTTTCATTTTAACAGATCATTAGGACTTATAAATTGTAAGCTTATCAATAATCTACATTCTAAGTAAGTTATTTAATAACTTAAATAACTAAAGTTATTTAACTAACTAAGGTTATTTAATAACTTGCCCCCAAATACCCTGATACGGCCGAGAGTGGGGAGAGTCTGCTCTCACTCTCGAAATGCCCTCACATGGCCACGCGTATATAGCCTCTGACAGGGAAGTCCTACTTACTGCTTTTTTCGTGATAGGGGTGTTGTTTACGAAATTGAGAGGACGGAAAGCGAATGTCCGACGCCTTGACCGGGTTGGTGGACACGGAAAATCCACCTGGTGTAGTTGGAAAACCCTGATTCCAAATCAATGGTGCACATGGGCTCCAGTATCCTGAGGGAACAAATGGTGTATGAATCAATCAATGGTCACCGGCTATCATGGGACTGCATCTCCTTACGATGCTCCAATACTTGTGGATCAGACCTTTAGGTCAATGGCTCCGAGTGTGGCCCCCTAAGTAAACTACCTGCTTCGGTTTAGGTACCCGAGCAGTATCACAACCCACACACAAATCAAATGATATTTGTGTGGCGCATATATGTCTGGTGCCCCTTTGTACCAATATTTATGTGTTTAAATAAAATAAAATAAATAAAATTTAACAACTTAAATCTCATCCATTGAAATACAAGTTTGAACAATTGAATGATATCTCTAACTGCTATTAAACAAATATTTAACATACTCTTTTCCAAGGATCTTGTGATTAGCTACAGAGTTACTTTATATTGTGTAAATAAATACTCTCCAATGAAGTTTGTTCCCAAATTTCATAAATTATGTTAATTTCTCTCCGCTTCAAATTAAACAGAAATAAATGTACAAATACGAACAGAAATGTGACTAATTTACTATTAAAAACTGTGATTTAGACGTGGAACTAAACTACTTAATTCAGTAAACTGGAAATATGAAATTGTATATCTTCTTCTTTACTTTCTGTTTCATGTACAACTGATTAAATAAGTTCACACTTATTTAATCATCCTATTTGTAATACAGGTTGAGATTCAGTATACTGATTGATAATGAAATGTAAGTACAGATGTTAATCTAATTCCCTATAATTATGCATATCTTTCCCATAAACCAATATTGTTTCAATGTGTGGCTTCATTCTATATTATTACATATTATACTAATCGATTGTTATTTAAGCTACAGTTTAAAACAATACATATACCTTATTCTTTACATTAACCTAAGTTTGGTAAAATATAAATGTCATGGTTAAGAAAATTGTAACATTTCAAGCGTTGCATATTGAATAATCAACTTTGAAGTAAAACAAAGATGGGTGGTGGCTAGCAATGGAATCCAGGACATGCATTCCCTATTATTTGGGACTCACCAGTTGATTGTACCCGCATCCGAGTTGGTTTTCATTCCGGGACTCGAACCCAGTACTGTTAGCCTCAAACGTCGTCGTGTCATCCACTTAGCTACTGAGTCCTGATAGCCACTTGCTTGTGCAATGCGGTGAAGTTTGAATTCACTTAGTATTGTTTGTTTGAATCTTCCCATTAATGTTTAGGACTGCAAATGGTCAGTCTCTTATTCCACTGCTAGCCACTATTCATCTTTGCTTATAATGCTTGTGAATTAAGGCTATATCAAGACAATACGCATATTATGCACATATGTCACTAAGAGACTGACCAGTTGCAGTCCTGAACATCAATGGAAAGATTCAAACAAACAATAGTAAGTGAATTCGAAGTAAACCGTTTGAATATCTTTAGGTCGATAGTTAAAGTCAATTTTCGAGTGATTCCTTCTTTTTCAATAGCTATTTATTTTCATTTCAGTATTATTTGTAAAATTTTAAACTTTTATTATCCATTTAGAGCAAATTATGGCAAAGATATGAAGACAGAGGCAGTTCTGTTAACACAGCATAATCATAAAATCGATAATGTTGAATTTCGGAAAGTGAATGCGAATTCAGATCCAATGGATTTATCTAATTCAAGTAAAATTAATACTCAAAATTATTCTCATATTCCCATTGCTAATAAAGGAAAAATTGAAGAGAAACGTAATTTTAATAATGATCCTATCAAATCATTTGTTAGCACAGATAAAGAGTTGATCAAATCAGATATAAAGAGTAGTAATACAATGACGTTTATGAAAAATAATTTATATGATAATGAATTTCAATATCTCTATGGAATTGTAAATCTTGCAATGTGTACAGCTCAACAATCTTTGACGAAACCTGTAGATCATCAGAAACAACAAATTGAAGGAGACAATGAACATTTTAATCTTAAACGACATTCAAATGATGAACCATATGGGAAAAATCTACCGTCTATGATTTCAGCTAATGATCTAGAAAGATATTCATTTATTTCATCTCATAATTTCTTGTATGAAAATTTTTACACATGTAATGTTTGTCATAAAAAATTTCCACGTGCAGCTAATTTAAATCGACATATACGTACCCATACAGGTGAACAACCATATCAATGTCCACATTGTGATCGACTATTTAGTATTTCATCAAATATGCAAAGACATGTAAGGAATATACATAGTAGAAATAATTTATTCATTAAAGATAGCAAGTAACAGTTCTATGCGACTGTACAAAAAGGAAACAATTTTAATTCTAATCTTAAGAAATCATGATACCACACATGATCTTAGCTCAGAGAGCCGAGAGGCGGCAGTACATATACTAAATCTTAAGAAATCAAATCATTGTAATAAATGAGTAGGCTTTCAGTAACCATTATTGGATTTTACTTGTTAGCATGATTGTGAACAGTATATTTCCCTCAAAATATCATGTACAATTGCATATTATAAACAAATTTGACTACACATATTTAATATTTAACAATGAATGAAATATTTCTCTAGTATCGTGAATAAATATTACAAGACCTACTGAATAACATACAGTTTTATTCATGAATGTGAAAATAAATGAACAAAAGTATAAATTTCCTTTTAAATTGTTTCAACTATCCTTTTATGTTAATAGACATTCGTTAGTAAAGATAACCCGCTACCTCCTTGCTAGATTCTAATCCAGATCACTTAGTTTCACACCATATAACCTTGCCATTGAGCTATTGGAATTGTAACTATTCTTCTAAGCAGTAAGGATTAGACAATCTTAAAACTACCCACTACCCATGAGTTAATCAATGTGAAGACTTCATTCTTCCAGATCATTTAAGGGCTGAATAAGTCAGTGGTGATGTTCTAGACTGTGAAAATGAGTGATGTGAGTTCGAATCTTGTAAGGCGCATCAGTTCCTTAAAGACTGAATGTGTTCGCCACTAACGAGTTCCGAATAGTATTATACCGAACTCCAGGGTTCCCTGTCGACTACCCTCAACCATCAAATATCAAAAAAATAATATGCCCAATATTTGGTAACTTAGACAAGTGGTTACATAATTACTCGATCGATAAAATCTGATCAGTACTTAACAGCAAATAAATATAAAATTGGTCGCAATATAGAGAATAATGATTGCTGAAGACGAGGCCATGTATTATTTTAATAAAGTAATAAAGTAATAAAAAAAATATCAAGCAATTCATAGTTTAATGAAATGGTAAGTTCCTGATTACAATCATGTTACTTGTAATATTACTTTAATTGGCTAGAAGTTAAATTAATTGTTGGGTTTGTAGTGCGATGCTTCGTTAATCTTTTACCTCGATGACCGTTATAATACAAATCTTAACGGTGCATGAAATGAGAAGGCAAAGACAGATTAATCATAAATACCAGAATACAAAATATGAATTATAAAATTTCAAATAAGAGTAAGAATATAAGAACCTGTTGATGAAAACACATGTTGCCCTGGTTACCGATAACTCATTACTCCTTTTTATTTTAAGTTAACAGGTAAAAAAAATACAGGCTGTCAGAAAGATAGGTTTATTCATTATCAATGAAGTATTAGTTTTATGGATATTTGGTTATTATACAAAAGATATATCCAACATTAATATCAACTTTATGGGATATTTAACAAAATATCAGATAGGTAAAGAATAAGATTGAGTCAATAAAATTTCAGCAATTTAAAACAATGAAGTGTAAAAAGAAATGTGTATTCTAAAGAATTAAGTTAAATATAGGCCGCTATCCAAAATAATCACTAATTGGAGCCAGAATAATTTATACAATTTCATATCATAATGTTTGATTGATCAGCGAAGTTGTTGTAATTTCGTTATGACATAATTTTAAAAAAAAACTTATTAGTGTAGGTTTGTAATGAGTTGGGATTTGGAGTGATAAGTATTATGTTCGAGTCTTAGTACGACGTATATTTAAATAAGGAGTAGCAAATAGGGTGAAATGAACGTTTCGGATTCTGGTAATATAATGAGTGCTACTGATGTCGACAGCTATAAGTAGTATTTATCGTCAGTTGAATGTGAAATGCCTAGAGGCAGAAGGTTAAGGAGATTGAAGAAAGAGGATGAGGACAAAGAATGATTGGCGTGGAAACGAAAGAACACTGAAGTTTGAGACGATTGAGTGATATTTGCAAAGGAAACAGTCAAGTTTGAGACAATTGATTGACATTTTGCAAATTAAGTATTTACTGTATGATTCTCAGATTTTACTAACATCTTCTGTAATTTCGTATTTAAATACATTCGTTTGTCTCCACTTATGTTCTCGTTCACTACAGTAATATACGTTGTCCAGATTTACCAAAACTCTTGTTTTAAGCGTGTTTGAGGAGAGTTTTATTTTCAGTTGTCTCTTAAAAATTTCTTTACAGTGAGACATAAACACCAAGATTTCGGATAAAGTAAAAACTTGTGTAATGGAAAGAACACGCCAAAAATTCCTCTACACCGTTTTATTGAACAGTATTGTCATTTACTTGTTCCTTCTCCCTGTCATGTATTTTAACTTTCATTCAGGTCTCTTTTAACCGCATTTTATGTTCTGTCTTCCTCATCTGAGTTTTTATTATGTGGCTTCGGTTAAAGACTCACCCTTTATTATTTAATTTTATTGTTGTATGTTGCCGGACTATTGACAGTAAGGTTCTACATGACTTGTTTCAAGGTCACAGTGTGGTTCACTTCAAGGCAGTTAACATTTGACTATCTGCTTGGAAAGGTTTCTGGAATCCTTGCAGATATACATCTGATCCCATCATGCTGAGAATATTTTTTATGATTCTCAGGTATCGAACTCTTGTTTATCAACCATTTCCTTTCTTGTTTAGCACGTTGGTTTGTGTTAAAGAAACTCTTGACTGTATGGCACGGGCCGCACCATCTGAGGTATCTTGTACTTTCGATGTAATATTTTTGGATCGTATGAGAAAGTCCCGAACTTTCACTGTATTCATAAAGCGTAGTTTGAACAGCCAAAAATAATGAGTGTTTCGAATCACCAATCAATCTCTTGACAAAACATTTCTCCTAACCAACTAATATCGACACTGATCCAAATATTATATACCACTAGACAATAAAATAGAATTGTTATCATATTTTGTCAAAACATTTGAAAATTTTCATATTTCTACCCTTCTGTAAAAATTAAAGTAACTCAAAATAACGGACAAAAGTCTTGTTTTGACAGTTTCATTACTGTAAAATTACATTCACATCATCAAACTAACTAGGAATATTTTTGATGACGAAGACATTTTCAGTGACAGAGAATACGACTTATTTATCGAATAACTTTTATTTATTATTGTTAATGGTATATTTTTGTGTTTTGAAGAAAAAGACAAAGATGGATATGACGAAGTTGTTAATGGTGTTGTTCTTCATATATGCTAACTGCATTTATAAAGCATTTGACTTGAATTCCGTTATCTAAATAGCTAATTAGTGGCAATTCCTACTTTGAAATACCAATGAAGAAGAAATATTTTCGTAATAAGAGAATTAGAGATTAAGATGAGCGAACTCGAGTTATTGGGAACAGTAAAAAATTCAGATCCTTTCAAAGCCACTCGTCATTCCGTTCCAATGACCTTGAACAGCATGATGGTCTGATAATCATAACGGGTAACTGTTTGTGAAAATTAAGAAACTACTAAGTGTTTGCTATTTAAGTATCCGTTTCGTTACGAAAACTTGTAGTACTGCATCAGTTTAGACGTTTTGCTAGAATGTTGCGTCGTATGCATAAGTCTCTTCACTGTGACAGTATATTCGGATGAATACTTGTAGTGGCATTGTTTTCTAACCACACGGTCTTCGAAGCCAAGCATATAATGACTGAAAAGATGTATAATCGACATGTTACAGGTGGAGAAGGTCGGTAGTGGTGGAAGTGGAGACATTCATTCAATCGAATGGCATGGCTCAGTCTCTGCGGGCGTGCTCATTATGTATAACTTATTACCATTAACATCGAATATATTATTCTATCCCTAGCATAAATGTGTTCTTCAGTAGTACTAAGTATCATTGTTAATTTTCATGGTACGATGAGTCAGTGTAGATAGTGATGCGACTTCCACAAAGGATCTTACAGACTAGGCAATCATATGAAAAATTTACCATTTTCGGATTAAGTATATTATCAACGTAATATTAGTATCGAACTAGACATACTAAAAAGATTTATTATACGAAAAAGTGTACAGCTGTTATATTTATATTTAGATAATCAATTAGATGAATAAACGTGGCAGTAATCAATATAAAACACAGTTATCATTCAAGAGTAGAAGTTTGTGGTCCGACTCTCTTTCTTATGTCACCGATCAAACTGCAAGTACTTTCGATCCAATCCTTTATGATGATAACGAATGTGTCGTAGAAGTGGGATGTTCAAAGTTGTAGCTTGATCACTGGTGAAACTAAGGTTTCTAATTGTGTTATCCTTACTACCTAATGATCCCTTTTTAACTGGTTCCGCAATTGTTGCTAATTACAAATATCGTAATGTCAATTTTGCTCATCTAGTTTTACATGCCTTGAATTGCACTTTTTTGAGGAATTCTTAGTTAGCAAATCAATTTGAATACTCTTAATCATCGTACTACGTTCTTCAGAATATGGTGTTATTCACTAGATTTGGCTATAGTAAAATGAACTATGGTATTATGTTCCAGGATAGCAGTGCTTTGTGACTGTTGATTTGAATGTGACTAATCTTATTCATAAATTATCTTCGAGATTTAATAAGGTGACTGTAGCAGTAAATATGTTATATCGATCTACCTGAGTGTCCTGTTAATATATGACATGATGATTTTGCGCCAAGTAGAGAGGAGTGAACTATCGATCAGAGCAATCATACACAAAAGCCGTATGAGCAGTCTTCAGTACTTATTAGTCCTGCTTTCTGCCTAGCCCAGAAGTTAAGTCCAAAACACCAATGACCGCGTCTGAAATATGAATCATTATTCTCAAACATACTGGGTTTATATACCAAACAAACTGACCACATCATACCATAAAATAGAAAACAACATTTGTACAAGATTTGGCCGAATGTGGCTGTGAATAGGGGGAACAGTAATTAATAGACTAGGTGTAACTCAGGAATGGTGGTCTATGGGTCAAAATAGAACTCATAATAAAAGGAACATGAATATGAATAGTTAAGTTACTTAGCAATTATACAATAGGAATATACATAACATATTGGTCTATACATAGTTGTCAAAGTTACCATTCATAAATCGCTTCGGGGTATAGCAAAATAAATCCCAAAATCATTAGCTCTGTAGGTCTTCGACATTGGATGCTGACCACATTAGTTTTAATGGACTCACCTAGCTGTAGGCGCTCGGTCATGCATCCGCACCAGATCACGAGTGGTAACGGCGTGCTCAACATCTCCTACGATCACTAGCCAGTTAAATCAGTCACCTCTGGATATATGGATAGTCTACCAAATATATCTTCCAACCTTCTCGTTTCTGACTTTTGATTACACTGGGTGGGCTCGATTCAATTATAGAAGGCGTTACTGGTAAAGTGTTGTCTAACTACAATATGTGTGGTATCTTCATGACTATAAGAGTCCGTCTTATAGTTCTATGCCTCCGATATTTCTCATGACAGACTATATGTGGTGACCATTGTGAGTGCGATGATTGATCGTAGTGCTATATTCAGTCCCAAAGGACGACATGTCATTATTCACTCAACTCACAACTTATTTTGCCTTGCCAGTTTTTCAGCTTTAACATATTTTTATGGGTCTTGTTAATTTACGTATGTATGTATCCAGCCCCTGACAGGATTCCTCTGTCCCGTACACCTTTGACTGGGGCGTTGATTTTACGATATCTGAAAGGCAGTGGAACTGTAATATTTGGTTCAATAATTAATCTGAAAACCTTCTTAGATCATGCAGTAAGTAAGACAGTCAGATACGCTAGTGAAAATTTATAACCACCTGAAAAAAAACTGATGGTTTCTATTCATGAATACTATACATCCTGAAATTGACACAACCATCTGCAAAATTATCTTAAAACTTGACAGTTATTCATATTTCAGTTTTTATTGAATGATTTTTACATATCTGATCATCATATCTGCAATTCTAGCTTGACTGCACCATTTGTACACTTGTTTTACCTCTTTTGAGTCCAAATTTTTTCATATTATATCGAAAAACTTCAACTCACATATATCCTCAGAGTTTGATTCCGCTCGTTTCTCCACTTTATCGTTTTTAAAGCTAGAGACTCTATTTAATGACTTATCTGGTTCAGTCACCACTGTAGACATAAATCAGATCACTTCTTGAAAATGGACTTTGTTGTACAGAATAGTCATCATCAAATGACATGGTAGAAGAGTTCGAATATTGATTTTTGAGGTTCGTCGAAGAGAGATCATACGATCCTTTGAAATGAAACTTATCTCCAACTGATACATCATGTATCAGGCTATAAATTACATATTTTTTGTAACGAGATTCTAATAACACGAAGAAATCACATAGATAGCCTGTTGAGTTGTCTCACGGTAGGTGTCATACTGTTCTAGATAACTGTAACGATTCAGTAGACAATTTTTGTGAAGTGAGCGAAGCGTTGTTCTTTTGGTTAAGTTCAGGTGTAGAAACGTCTCATCTCTGGTCCTAACATCTCATTAATTTCGCTTTCGGTTGTATCGAAAGTCATATTCTAATTTAACAGCTCGTTGGCTGACAATCGTGAATACCTACTGGCCGAAAGATCTTTACTAGTGTCTGAAACTTGTTAATAATAATGATAATTTATTCTCAAATAACAGTTTGTTACACGAGGCACGCCAGTTTACAGGCAAGATCAAATTGTTACGGAATTCACAAATTTTACTGCAGTAAATTACTAAGCTGGATTGATATTTTATAAAATATGAATGCAGATGGTTTTAGTAAGAAACGCATTGTCAATATCACAATTGGCGTGCCTTATGAAGGTTGCGTTGCAACATGCAACTGATGGCCGAGAATAGATCCATGTGAGGTTGGGGGCTTCTAGAAACAGAAATCTTATATCCCTCCGGAATATCTGAGGCTTTGATAATGCTGCAGGACGAAGTCACCCGTTCCATACATGTTTTCAGTGCTATCTCAAGGGCGCTGAAAGAGGGTGATAGAAGAAGCAAGGACGAGAGACAGAGCAGACAATGTTCATGAATAAATAGTTAAGGTATACCTACTTAGTTTATTCCCCTGTTGTCAAGGAATTTATTAGGCAAGATCACTTTAACATGTTAAAGAAAATAGATGTGAAAAAGGTACGAGTGGGTAAGGAACTGTATAAATGGAATTGGCTCAGAAAGAAGCTGATATGAATTTCAAACTACGTTTGGTTGAAGAATAACTGTCCAAATTAGACACGTGTGTCCCAATGGAAATCAGAACAGGGTGATTGGTGTAAAAACGGTTCTAAATTTCATCATAAATACAAATTTACACTTTCCCTTAAACAAATATTACCACTCAGTTATTCAACCAATAATTGTTCCCACAATAATCGATCTAAATTACAATAAGTAGACAAATTGATAAGAAATATAAGAAAATTACCGAACGCACCAAAAATCAGTGTTATTCTATCCTTTCTGGATAAATCAAGTAAAAATCCGTTACAAAGGTAATTGTTTGTTGCTTTATAACACTAGGTGTTTCCAATTCTGGGAAAGTGCTCCGATTCACAACCAAAATGCACGATCCCTGTCAAATCAAACAACACAATAAAAGAGGGAACAATCAATATTACTGCCGCCAAGATAAAATATCGACTAAAACAACATATATACAGTTCAGAAAGAAACATAGAAACTCAGTGAAGGCGACAGAAAAAATGAGAAAACTAATATGAAATGAAGTGTAACAATCTCAAATGGCATGAAAAAGATTAACAATAATGCACAAATAAAGAAACCATTAGGAACAAGTTGCAAATATGTGCATGGGGGGATTTTCACACACGAAACCTTCAAAATGGATCTTACACCGACCCGCAAAATCCCCCCATGCTACACAAACCACTTCGACGCCTTTTGTCGTGGTTCAGTCTATAGCATAATCCACGTTCAAGGAACGAGCAAGACTTACAGAAATACGCCTACCCGCCCTGCCTATGTTGATACAAGTAAATAATTGAAGCCTTACGTATATCCCTACTCACTAATCTGTTATTCGTTCGATCGGTTACTGACCTAATATTTCTGTTGTTGTCTTTTTCACAACCTTCGGCTACTCCTAAATACCACTTTCCACGTGTCGAAATGTTCGAAGCCATAATTACTATGCCTCTCTTCTTAGCTACAGAAGACCCAAAGTGGTCTACTCTTCATTGAAGCAATCCCAGCTCTGCAACTTTGTTGGATAAATCGTGAGAAATTTCGTCAGTAAGTTTGCAAGCTATTAACAGCTCGGACCATCGGTCACTTTCATATTCACCACCAAAGTTAACTGTTGACTTCAATCGTCCACGTTTGTTCTCAAAGATTCTTTCCATCAGCATTTCATACCTTTCTAATTCAGAAACGCCTTGGTATCGAATCGACCTAACCACCTCTGATAATCGACGTTCGTATTCAACTTGTGTGCATCCATCGATGGCTTTTTCAATTGTAAGACCGTGTTCAACTAACTTTTCACATTCATCGAAGAATCGAGACTGGAAATCTAACTGCACTTTAAGGCTGAGAATTTTGTTATCCAAATCAGTTCGAAGTAGTTTCTTGGCCTCGAGGTCTCGTTTCGTTTCTTGGAACCGTTTCTCTGAAACATGATAGTCACTAAGGAGAGTCTCGTAAGCATCATGGCCTTGTTTATACTTACTAAGTTCCCTTTCAAGAATTTCTCTCTCTCTGTAAATTACGATTCTCTTTACCTCGTTCGTTAGCTTTCATCTTCGTGTCATTCGTTCCAGCTCTTATATGCCCAGAATCTAGCTCGGTCGTGATGTTGGGTCCTTGATAAATCATGTCATATAGGGGGACCCCTGTAAGTTTGACGGCATAATCAAAGACCACTCCTCCTTCCTTTGGCTTTTTGGGGTTCGACACTGCATGACGAGAGCGATAACCTGACCTCGATTTTTTTGAGGAACCTTCTTCGCATAGCCCATAGTGAAATTGCTCTCAAAACCTTTGGTATATCAGGGGGGTAGGTTGTTATCCTTGGACAACCTAAGCTGCAATCTACTGTCTGCTACTTCATGGTTTCCGTTTCTCATGTTCGAAATCTTTTTTCGAGGTATCGAGACTACAAAATGACCATTCTTGGAGCACGTGTTCATTTTCACAATCTGTGTATTCGCACTTACTCCTACTGATACTGATTTATGACTCGAATGGATATCGGCAAACTTCCGATCCTAAGACTTACGTACTTGAACTCCCAACTTATGTACCTTAATGGTATTATACTGAATGTTAATTTTAATTTGTACATTCGACCAAAAATCTAAGGCCTAATAAAGTTAAGACCATGAGCTATCTATACTTTCACCCAACCGTTGGCCAAGTAACTAATGGGCTTCCGGAACATCATAACCAATCAACAATAGGATTTCTCCCGAATGCGGCCACTTTACTACTCTGTTCACTACTGACTTCGTCGGCTTATGCCCTGGTATTCGCGACACAAATAGAGCACCTTCAATCGTAACTCGGAGAAGGATGATCTGTTCGATATTTAGTGACCCAACTGCCGGATGATTTGGCTACGGTTCAGTGACATTTCACTGGCCCTGAAATAGATTGTAAACTGACTACTGGAAGAAGACTATTTCCTTAAATAAGAGTTTATTAATAATATGCGGATGAGTGAAAGGAACAAATATATGAACCATCAGTTCGAAAGTGTCATTAAAACCTACTAGATCAGCACAGACAATAAATGCCTATCAAGCTATTTGCATCCCGGATCTATGAGACTTTACAGTTGAAGCAAAAATTCACGCCGTTGGGACAAAGCTATCCAGCGTTCACTGATATTTCTACCGTCAAATCAACTAACGAATTGACGTAGTTAGTCCTGGAAAACTTGGCCCTAAGATCATTTCTCTCATCCAAAAAAGTTTCTTCATTGATAAATGACTCAGTAACTAAACGTCCCTCTATTATTTGTGTATACAAATAAAGTTGTTGAATCATATCTAAAACTTGGAGTTCTACTGTGGAGAAAGTAGATTAGATTTTGCAAGCTTGGTAGGTTATCTATTGCTTTCAGACCATATTTTTGAAATTTTCCATCACCAACTCAGATGATATATTTAGATAGTCACAGTCTAATACAGTTAGGCAGAAATGTTATGACCTCCCAACTTATATCTAAATCACACCATACAGTTAATGCCTTAAATGAACTCATACCTGTTTAACTGTGTGCCATGGCCGTTACATTTATGTGTAGAACAAAAATGAATTTACTAAGGATAGGTAATCTTGGAAAAAACTAAAGTAGTACACCGTAGGACCACTTGCTAATTCTCCAATCCACGACCCTGTCTACACGATACGAGGCCATATTTTCATATCAAGAATATGAATGCCGAAAATTGTTTGCAAATCTATCATCTAAATAGATCTTTCAAGGAACCTTTTTGGGTGGTGATTTTATCATCATGTTTCAGCTTCGGATTTTTACTGCCTCTAGAATAAGAGATAGATGAATGACATTCCGTAAGGATGATCTGAAGAATGATCAACAGGACATTAAATTTTTAAAAATCCGAGATCTAACGGCCAGAGTGCAACCAATTTACGATGGTTTATCATTAAATTATTGACTTGACTTTAAAATAACTGTCGAACTCACGAAAAAAAGGTGTGTACAAGTGTCCGAATTATCCTGTTCAAGTAGTCGGAAAGGCCTTTAAACGTAAATTTTGTTGAGATGGCAGTGCGAAATAAACAACGGTTTCACACTCGATGAAAGATATTGGCTAATGAATTTAGTTGGGTTATCGATAACGCCTCACACTAATATTGTGGGATTTTGAATTGCTGTCTCCATCCATGTACAAAAGAAGTTCACGAGGCCCGTTTAGTCAGTCATCCTATACAGAACCAGTAATTAACCTTAGGAGTCCAGATAAACTTCATGATCGAACTCATTCGAAGGTAACCAAGTTTATCTCCCTGCATTGATAAATAATATTATGGTTAAATACTTATGTACATTGTCTACAAGTAATAATAAGGTTACTCATGTGTGACAGAGAAAAATTGCTTGTTAAAATTGACTTAAGATGTCAAATAAATAGTTCTTAGTTAGGTTTTTACACACTATAGGTTAAGTAAAACTACTTAAGTCTCTGGACTTTGGTCAAAAGACACTTCGAGATTTTCTGGCTTTCATATAACATAATTTCACTCTCCTAAAAGTCATTCATGATTGTGTATTGAGTATCAATCTCTTTTAGACTCATCGTTTTTTTATTTCCATCAATATGGTGATCTAAGCGTAATATTTCGATCAAAGTTTATAATGCGGTCATGATTATTTTTAGCTTACCAAATTGCATGAATGAGGAATTCATCCCCTTATTTAGCTTAGTCGGCACAAAATGTTGTTGTTGTCTAGAAAAAATTAGTTCAAAAGTCTTTCCGCGGTTGAATTTCTCGACCGTTGTGAATTTATTTGAACAGATTGTCAATGAGGTCATGTTCTTATTCATTTTATGAAACAAAAATATTTATAAGCCTTTGATGCCTGAGCCCCGTAAACATGGTCATTAGAAATGGTTGACGAGGTGAAACTCAGCTTTTCAAGGGAGACGTCTGTCTAAAACTTGTTTCACTTACTGCTATGTCACATCCCTACTTATTTAACTGACTTATTTCAAACTGGCAAATGACTCATTAAGTTTACAAGATCTGCGTACAAAGTTTATTTATCCTTATGAAGACCTTTTAGAGTAAAGGCAAAGCAAGAGCATGAATGGTCATAAGCCGATCAACTGGCCTTATTATGCATTGCTGACACTTCAAGCTCATTTACTTGTGTTATTATGTTCAGTTGATTCGAGTCGTTTGACCACTTTTGTTTCACCACTTCTTTAAGCATGATCATAATTATTTGATAAACAGCTTAATTCTTCCGAAACTGAATCAACGATATTTTTGATTTCGATACTTGTGAACTTTGTGACGCGATATTTCGTCTTCAATAGTGACAGGGAGACGGAATTTCGCCTTATGTCCCGAAGGGTTTGAATTAGTTGTAAGCTTTGTGAAGAGACTAAAACGGCCGCTCCTTTTGCTGCAGTGTTAACCGCCTTAATGGCCAAATTTTGGTTGGAGAATATGCTACTCGAGACAAATATAAAACAGTCATTTAAGAATTAACTCTCATCTGATCAACATCCAACTCAGCTTTTGTTGAAGTTAAATGATACATATGCATTCAAAAGCTTAAATTTCCCAGAAAATTCTACTTTTTTAAGCTTATGATGGCAATAACAATGTCATGGAAAAAACATGGTATAGTAAGCAGCTTGTACACTAGTAACCAAGATCAGTTACAAGAAACTGAAATTCTACTCCATAAGCTTACATGTCACTACCTTATACTTTGTCAAAAATTGAATGCATTTCAACTTTGAGTTTGCTTATTATCATCCTTTATAGTTCACTTTCATGTTCTTGCCTTCACTTGCAAATAAAGATTGGAACCGTTTTTAAGCGCAAAATTTCAAACTGATACACTGTTGGACAAGCTTTAAAGCTTAGTTGTTTATGTACGTCTGCATAAAAAGAATACGAACTGTATTTATAAAACAAATGACTGATAAATTCATCATCTTACATTCAGCGTGGGGATTGGGGGTGTAGAACATCAACGTTGATGTTCTATGTCGAGATGATTGGGGGCCTACTAGAGTTAGACGTGAATGGTGACGAACCAACTAACGCTGAAGTCACACCTCGCGACCAGCCCTTACGTGGATTGAACTATCGACGCATCAAAGGATCATGGATGCTATGGAGACTATACAACACAAAGGACGTTATTACAAGAATATATTAGTTAAGGTACAACCACGATAGTACAGAAGTGAAAGAACAACCACTGCCGCGTGGGCCAGTCCATGGCGTGTAACTGATTGATGCGCGTTGACTATCCTTGACCTTGACAGGGATCGATGATCTGTTCGATATTCAGTGACATTTCACCGACCCTACAGGGGTTTGACTTGTTATCGTCAATGTAGAACAGAAGTAACAGTGCAAGTTTTCATTATTTTTGGATTCATAAGACTCAATTCTTAAGTCGTTACTACTCAGATTTAGAATGTTCATGCGTAAACTCACAGTCATGTCACCACCTTTACACTATTTTTCATCAAACCGAGGTTTATCCAATATATTTCAATATATATTTCTTCTCACTTTTTGAGACATATCCGTGAACTTTATTGTTTTTGGCAATCGTATAGAAGCATCATCGTTATCATAAAAGCAGAAGCGGATCAAACCATGGTTCTTCACCTGGTGTTGTTAGTGACAAAAGAACTCGTGATTCAAAGTTTGGGCTAGTTGAGGAATTTGAAGATGATGAGACGAATAAATTTCATTTAAAAAGTACTCATATTTGTGAAAATCCAACAGTTAGTAATATTTCTGTTCAAAATAAAAGCTTGTTATTCCATGATCCAGAAACCTTTGAATACGAGCCGTCTAATATGTCCAACTCGACTCCTAATTTGGACCATCTCTTCTCACACGTACCTGGACATCAAGCAAATCAGACTTTCATTACCGAACCTGAAGAACATGACCAACATATATCTGACGATTCACAGATACAACAATTATTTCCTGACATAGCCCAATCCACGCCATGCTCTCCTAGAGCCAACAAACTTTTTGAAGATCACTATGTTTTAGACCCCAGTTTTACTAATTACGAACATTTTGGACATACTTATCAACCAAATACAAATCTCAACACATATGGGTTTTACGAATGTCAGCTGAGTAAACAGTTAACAAAGTTGAGTATGCTTCACGCTCAACAATTAAATATTCAGGTTTTGTTAGAGCGCGAATGGCTTAAATTGCACAAGGTTAGTTGATAGACATTGTGTATTTTTACGCAAAATCATAGAGTTTTCTTGGACCTGCAGAATATTTGTAAAAACGCCACATAAAAACATAGATGATGAATAATAGTGCTAGTTACCGGCGTCTTTTATTTAATATCTACCACAGCGGTAGAATCTGTTAGAGTCCAGTTTATTACATAATCCCACAAAAATAGTTTCACTCGGATCATTTATAAATATTTTCATTCTAGGTCAAACAATTACCAACATTTTATAACCAGTTTACCACAAATAGTAATAGACAAAATCTGACGACTGAAATATCGTTTTCGGTTGAAATACCATAAAGACTAGCCATTGCTTAGTGATGTCATATAGATTTACAATATATGTTTTTTGTTTGTGAGGTTAAGCAAAGACGTTTTAAATGTTTGATTGTGTAAGAATTTCATATACATATACGCATATTGCTTAGCATTTTTCAATTATCGTGAGCAAAGTTTCAGGAAATGTGATGTTTATTCTACGTTAACGTTTCCATTTGATGTACAGGTCATGCCTAAAATTATATATAGATGGGTTATCTGGGGGGGCTTATACTTTTTTTGAACTGTTTTCCAAAGTCGTTGATGTTATACGCAGAAGAACTGAAAATCAATAACCAACTTTAATTAGAGTTACCTTCTACTTGCACGAATGTTGATTTTGTTTATCCATTTAAAATAAAAAGTTGTTATTATTAGGTCTAAAGTGACTGGTTTGAAAAAATCAATTCCTACTAATAAATTTTCGATATTAGTCCACATGATTGTGGAACTAGTTATCTGGATTTTAACCAAAAAAAACGTTTTCGACCATATTTGACTCAGTGTCCATATTTTAATTTTACCATTCAAAACCGGGGATAATCAAAAATAAGAAACTTTAATCGAAAGCATATAAATCTAATTTAGGTTTCACCATTAATAACTGTTGTAAACAAGCTAACCGTTGGATAGATTCAAAACATTTTGTTCCGTCGGCTCGATTTGTGCTTCAGTTTCATTATATGGGAAGAGAATATGCTTTAAAGAGGTTGGAGTATTCACAAATATGCATATATCTAGATGAATATATCCTAAAGTCGTTATTATAATAAAACTAATGATTTTAGTAAAATCAACTGGCATCGTATTATTCTTTTTGTTTTTTTGTTTATTAAATAAAATTTTATTATCGCAAAATAAAACTGCAAACAAATTCCCAGTATAAATGACGAGACACTAGTATTTGCGCTTATTCGCCTGATGTAGATAATAACTCGTCAATTTAGATATTTTAACTAGATCTTAGGGTGTGTAGTGCCGAATTCGGTTGCACGTATTATCTTCCAAATATTATTTAGCATTCCTCAAAATAATGATATTCAACTTGGAAAATCGTCTCATTTGTAGATAATCTTCAAGTGACAAGTCAGTTTAGTGGTAAACGTATAATGTTGGTTAACTAAGTATACCTTTTTACTGTGATTTCATGGATAATATTGAAATCTTTACACTGTAGCAAGATTAATTACTGGTCACTGAATATAGACTTTAATTCTTGACTAGAAAGGGGTAGTTGACTAGTTCTTTCTGCTTTGAAATGATTCCCTAGTTGATGTCACTCTATGGCTGTATTAAAGTATGATAAGATTTTATCTCATTGATTGTTTTTCGATGACACAATGAAGAAATATTTAGTATGATATAAAAGTGATTGTTAATATCTTAAAAATACTTCTATTTTTGTAAGGTATAAGATCGTTTGTGATATATACCTAAAAAATGAAACTTTTAAAATCAATGATAGCATAATTGTCAGAAAGCTTTGTGAGTTCTCTTTCACGAAACCTGATTCTTTAGCGAAATCGTCGTTCTATCGATTCCTATAAACTTTACTCTTTGGATTTAAGGAGTATCATGTAATGGTTTTTCAGAATTCGATAATCCGTTACTCTGTTTTAACAGTACAACTAGTCTTCAAAAACCAAATTAATTATGCAGTTTTACGCCAGTTATCGGAATTGGAATTTCCTTCCTGAAGTAGTTAAGGAAGGAAAATACTACAAGTTATTCAGTCTGGAACACTTTTTATGACGAAATATATTGCCTGTAGATAATTGGTAGAAAGCCGTGAACCCAAGTTTCATCCTGATTATTGTTCATCTGCAGTATCCTTGAAGAATTAGGACACGATATTACAAATGTCACTACCAAATCCATTATTACCGACCACTTTTGACACGAATTTTCTTTTGTATCACCACCATTTTTATTACAGTCGGTCTCTAAGTAAAGGCGTATATGATGTTTGTTGGTTTTTAAGCTTGATTCAGTTCTATAAGCTTAGTTCTCAATGAGACTCAACACCACGAATTATATTATGTGATGTCAGCTTATCACTCTGTTTTGTTAATATAAATAAACTTTATTCGAAATAATTTAGTTTTTGAAATTTCCATTATCTGTCTAATGCATTATTCAACTTTAATTCATTAATTTTTACAATATTCGTCGCATAATGGGGCATAATATTTGAACTTCAGGGACAGTGGGAGTGTATGTTACAGATATATAATAGTATTGTAACCTCATAAGAACACTGACATGCATGACTATTTATTCATAGCTGCAGAAAAAGTGTTACTTACAACTTGTCATAACCGAAAAATAACTGATACGGTTCTGTTTTCTGAAGAAGCCCATACCGTAGATGAGGACCAGTCAGACATCATAAATTAATCAACAACCGGTCAATAACTATAAAAAGGTGCATTGATTTCTATTTCTGGTCTATAGTCACACATTGAAATGGACAGTACTTGATATAACTTACTCAACAAGTTGATCCATATATGGAATTTGAAATACCAACTTATTAAATTGCCTCAATAAACAAACATAACTAAATCACTGAGTTAGATATTGGCGCAACTGTAAAGTAAAATGACGTGATGTCATTCATAAGATGTAATATATATATATATATATATATATATATTTGAAAGAAAATACGACTTGTTGTTTGAAAGTTTTGAAAAAATGGATAAAATAACTTGAAGATGATAACGATCAGCATTTAACTAAGTTAATTTAGGGAGAAAACTACGATCAAGACAAAGTGAGAGCCTGTATCAATCACCTTTGAATTCGAATATCCAGCTTGCAGTGGTAAACCGTAGGTGTTTGTACTATGCACGACATTTTACTCGACATCCTATTTGGGGTAACTTAACTTTGAAAGTATTGTGAAAATGTAGTAATTAAACATTTAATGCTTTGTTGTTTATATTTTATTATAGCTGAATTGTTTGAAAATGGCTAAGTATGGATATAACGATAAGAGAAAATCCGGTAAGTGAATATGTGGGAGAAATTAATTTTTTTTACCTTAAAATGTTTTTTTAATCATAAAGCTTTTAGTACATACTTTAGCTCAAAAGTAATAGATAAGTTGAAAAGCAAAAAGTAGAAATTGTTCAAAAGGTAATCTAATCTAATAATTTTCAAGGAAATTTTAGATTTTGACAAATCAGCTGGATTCATTATCAAAAATATTTATTATTACTATACAATGGTCTATATTTATATCGTTCCTCTAATGATATAAAGACATTTGTTTTAATTATCTTGACCTAGTTCATTGACATAGTTCATTGTCAACTTACACGTCTTCAGTATTTAAATATATTGTACCATAGGGGGTTGTTTGTGGAGATTTTTAGTAATTTTTATATATAGTTGAAATTATGAGTCAGTTGAAACTAGACCACCATGGAAAACCTGGAAGCACTGGACGGCCGTTTCGTTCTATTGTGGGACTACTCAGCAGTGCGCTTCAACTGACTCATGATTTCAACTATATATAAAAATAACTAAAAATCTCCACAAACAACCCCTTATCATATGCTCACTAGTGACTGGCTCCATGAGGTTTTTCCTGGAGTTCTAGTGACAAGCAGTAATCAGTAGAGTTCAACCAAGTCTTTGGGAGATATCAACTCACTAAAGACATTGTGAAATGGTTGCTCGACTTCGTGAATTGGTTGAAGTTGGACGATAACATCGTTGGATGACGACTCAGTGGTCTATCGGCTAAGACTGGTAGGTCCTGTGTTCGAATCTCACGAGGCGGGATCGTGGATGCGCACTGCTGTAGAGTCCCACAATAGGACGTAACGACCGTCCAATGCTTTCAGGTTTTCCTTGGTGGTCTAGCTTCAACTGACTCACGATTTCAACTATATACAAAAAATGTACCAAAATAAATAATCTTGTATAATAAATCTTTATAATGTATGATTTGGTATTCCAAGTATTTGATTAAATAGAAAAATGATGTTCACTGTTCATTTTTATTTCCTGTACTAATATCAAAGCACCTATACTTCCCACCTTCCCTCTTCCTGTTGAAATAACTTTCTTATTTCTAAGAATAATAACAGGAAATTCTTCGATGTAATCACGAGTTACATTATAGTGAAATCATGTATATATATATATATCAACAGAATATTCTGGAATTCATTTCTACCAAAATATGTAAATTTATTAAAATATTCTTTTTGTTTTTTTTTAAATAACAGAATTTTCGAACTAAAAATCAATCTTAACAACTATTTAAATTTTTATTAATAAAAAATAAATAATAACATTATTACTAATCAGATATACAAATATGGTTGTTACATGGATACATAAATTCATTATTATTCGTTTTAAATTTAACTAAACAGTCTTTTTTTTAGTTGTTATTAATTCATATGAATTAATTCAATTTTAATGATTCACACATTTTAGTGACTTTTTAATTGATTTAAGTAATATACACATACCTTCTACTTACCTGTTTATCTATCTAATCAAATATCTATTTATTAATCATAACTTAGTAATAAATATTAGTAGTTGATTAAAGTTTCTATTGGGTTTTGATTTTTTTTATGTAATAGTTTGTTTGAAGTTACATTCACTTTTACTCCATTGTTTTTCTTTGTCCTTAAAAAGTTGAAGTGTTCATTGAGAGTGTACTAATAAACTTGATAAGCTTTTTCTATCTATCGTCATTTTGAAATGGGAGAACTCTTCTTGTTATAGTGAAGTTAAGCTTTTTACCAATGTAGCTTAATATCACAAGGTAATATCAAATAAAGTATGGATGAAAATTATGGGTATCACTGAGTATCATGAAATGTTGTCTTCTATGTTGGTAGTAGCTAAAATGCATTACCGGTAATAAGTATCTCATAAAAGTTAGAGTTATACTGTCAATTGTAGTGAACTAAAAAAAATTGGATAAACATGATGCAATAAAACGAACTGAAATATCAACAGGGTATAATTTATAATACATGGACCATGTGATGAAAGTGATAATCTGAACAAACATCATGATCATTAGATGTGGTGTGTCTGAAGCACAATCATTTCAATAAAGATATTTGTATCCAACACTAAATAATACATATGATCAAATGCCTATGGGTTCATTTCAGATATATACAACAAGAATGAAAATATTGAGCAGAGAAAATTCGATCAATTTATTTATAGACTAGATTTTAACACTACACAGGGCCACCCGTGGAATTGTTTCGATGATGTTTTATGATGAGATACATTTTAACAATACTATTAAGTATCTGAGAAATATGTACTAAAAATAACTGTTTGGATTTTTCTAGATCCTATTCAGATAAAAATGGACTACCTTAATTTTTCATAGGCAACACTACATGGAAACCTGGTTTTTTTCAAATTGATGATGTCATTACTAGCTAGTTCGTATTTGGAAGAAGGTAGTCAATGTCTGAGTATTTTGTGCACTCGTTTTCAACGAACCATTTTAGCTATAAACTCTGATAAATGCTTTTTTTGTGTCCAATTGCTGATTTCCGGACGATTAAATCACCCTGATCAAAAATTGTAAGGTAGATGCTCTGAAAACTAGTGTTCTAATCAAAAGTATTTGTAACTCCATGTGTAATCGTAATGCGAGTTATTTATATATGATTTATGGTTGATTAAATGACCATATAAAGAGAATCATTTAAGACATTTCTAGATATTGACATCTTAATAATATGATATTTGCTTTCTTGGTTTTAATTTCATCAGTATAGAAGTCATGAAAATTGTTGAATCTTGTTGAGATCACAGACCTATGTTAGTTGGATAACCATTGGAAACCTAGAACCATGGGATCACTGCTTCATCCTAGTGTGCGACCTTTTAGCAATACACACCCACGAACCTACCAATTGGGGTCAAACTCGAGACCTTTGGTTCTGGGAGTAAACACTTTATCTCCAAACTACTGAGCATTTAACTTCAATAAACAATTTGCTCAAGCTCTGCACGGTTGAACTTCACTGGTCACAGCCTTTCCATGGAACTCCTGAATTCCCCCTGACTAAGCTAATCACTAGTAACCATATGATGATTATCAGTGAGGACTCTGTGGAAATTGTTGAATATTTTGACATTTAACTTTGGGTAAAGTAAGCGTATTTGTAATTTTATTTCAAAATGAATACATTTACCCAAAATGATTTAAACTTAATATATCGAGTGAAAATTTATATATTCTTTATTTCATATCTACTGTTGTTTAGAAAACTACGATCAACCTCACTTTCCATTCATTGAAAACATAAACAATGCAAGATATGTACATTCAGCAAGTAACACTAATACAGTACCAATCCGTTCACCTGAAATGCATAATATGAATTCACTTAGAAATCATAATAATTTACTTTATACAAATAAAAATTTCAAATCAGCTGAATGTGGATTAAATATTTTAGATAGTGATGATAATCAAGTATTTACTATTGATACATATAATGATAATACTTTAACAAGAATGCAAGAACGAAGTCGTATTAGTGTAGACGGAGAAACATTCGACTTCAATTCAAATTGCCGCATGATTTCGCCAAATTATATATTAAAAGATAGAAAACCTGTACACAATTTGAGTAAGAAATGAGATTATATTTAGTTATATATTTTTTAACTTCGTTTTATCATGCAGTTTACGATAATATGGTTTTAGTAAGTTAAGATTTAATATATTCATAGCTTATATAACCGTACACCCTATGGTTTTTAAAAAGTAAACTGGTATTATGAGTAAATTATTCACAGGAAAACTGAAAACCCTCTTGACTGAATGTTGGTACACTGATATACTAATCAGATTGAATAAATTTAATGCCTACATTTAGGTTTCTAGCCAGAAAGACCATGTTTCAGGTTCCTGTATATCAGGAAGACAGATAGAGGAATGGTTAGAATAAATAATTTATTTTGGAGTGTTAGCTGCTTTCATTGAGTTGAAGCTTTGGAAACCTAGCTATGCTGTATTTTGAGTGTGGATGTAACAATTTACACACGCACTATCATATCTTTTAACTCAGAGAATTTCTTTATGAAAATGAGGTTTTTTAAATAATCGCTGCAACATTATAAATATTCATTTGACAGATCATAGTATACTTTAGTCATAAGGGCTTCTATTAACTCACTAAACTGAACTGATAACCATCAATTTTATGAAGCTTATCATATCCATGTACTCACTGTGGTTAAGTTAATGTTGATAAGAGGTTTTAATGACAAACTATTACGCTTGCACCAAATATTTCGGCCTAGCGATTCATATAATCTGCTTTACCTTTAAGACCATAGGTTGTTGATCAGTATGGACCTATAAAACAAGATGATATGATGTCTGTCTTGGTTGCAATCAAAAGATCACACTAGGCTTAGGAATTTTCGAAGCAAATCTGTCAAGAATTTATTTTTTTGAGTAACTGGTTGAAACAAAATTTTCCTTATATGTTTCTCTGCCCGAATAAAGTTAAGAAATAGGCAGTTATAAATTCTCTTCTGATTGGTGTTTGCTAAACCAGCACCAACCTCATAGTCGGATGTTCGATTTTGTAGGAGCGATTCAGAAGAAAGCTGGAGATAAGCAAATGTAAGTGTGTTATCAGTACATTAAATCAGAGGCTGTTAATATGAGCAATAATAGTAGATGCAGACTACGTGCTTAGAATCCGTCTGAAAACCGCAGTCAGTAGTTGGATGACATGGCTCAGAATCGATCATAGTCGCTGAGATGCATACACTCTTCATCTTGTTCTACATTTTGGGTCCTAGTATTCTTTTATTCTGATTGCGAACCATGTTTATAATGTTCCTCACTAGCATTCCTAACACACTATTTTGATTTTTTACCATTCACTTTGTTAATTTTATTCCGGTGTTCTGATGTTCAGGGCGATTCGGGCCAATCCGAATTTGTACAACGAATTACCTAGATTGTAATTACTTGTAAAATTGGTTCAAAACGATGTTGGTCAGTCAAACAATTTTTCAAACGGACAAATGTGGTCTATATCGACTACATGTTTACCATACGTTAACTCCTAAAACACAGGAATTTTTATCAACTACCATCAGCTTTACTGAGATTAAAGTATTAGCTGACTCTAAGAATGGAACTTGCAAAGTATCTGAGTTACCGAACAGTTTATACTGTTACTGATAACACTTGCTTTCGATCTGGGACTTTAAGAAACACGAAAAAAATGTTTTCTAAGATAGGAAGATCGCTTTGAGCACACTAGAGATGATCACATACCACTGTTAGGGGTATTGGTGTTTAGTTCCAATACTTCATTCATTGCTCTTTGAATGAAACTACACTAAACAATACAAAGCATGTAGGCCATGTAGTGTTATTTGTCAGAGGAGTTGCGACCAATTTTCACAACCAAAGTTTAAAAGTAAGAGCGTATACTTCAAATATCCAAAGGTTGTTTGTTTTGACATCTAGTTTGAGAATGAGGACTGACGTGACAGTCTTCTTTACCACTTCACCTATTTGTCAATACCAATATTATGCTGGCTATCTGAGCGATTTAACCCTGATATTGATTTGTTGAATTATAACAACTAGCAGTTGTCCTACTTCTGATCACGTAGTAAGTTTACTGTGCAGAATTCTACCTCATGTTACCATCCAAATGTTGAAAAAGAACAACAATTGGTAATTTCAAGTATTTCTTAATGTGTGCCCCTAAATATTATTTTCATTAAATACACATACCGAATCACCGCCCACTCTAACATCGGAATTAAGATTAACCAGTTTTATAAAAAGCTGAGGTTAGTCAGATCAATCAAAACATAACACTAATCAGTTACTTTCGTTACTTATATTTTCTTCTAATGATTATTATGGAAATTCATATGAATAAATGTAAGAACAGTAAAATGATTTTGCAAAAAATGTATGTGGATCTATAACAATATTTCATATTGTTCAAATGGACAAAATAATGTAAAAACTAAAGTAACATTTAAACAAATTACACTTTGAAATATACGTTTTTCATTGTTTGGTTTATGTTCGATACAGTTTTATATTACTATTTTTAAAACAAATTGTAAATCTACTTTTATCAGTGATGACCTAGCAATCAGGTGATCATCTTTTGTAGTACAATATCACGTAACTGTACTGGCATCAGATGTGAGAGAAAGAAAGGAACTTTGAATTATTAAAATTCTGTATATATATATATATATATATTCCTTTTACTGTTGAAACAAAAATTTAATTACAAAAAACAATCTGTCAAGTTATTGACAAAAATTAACTTTAAGTTATTTATTACCTATACACTAATCTTGTTCACATGATAACAACAGGTAACTAGAAAGAATATACAGTTTAAATTCTATTACTGAACATGCTTTGTATAAGGTAGTTAATAATAAAATATATTTTTGATAACATAGTTACTAATAATAATTAAATAACAAAGAACTAGACTACTGTACTAGCAGAAGTCAATAAAAATTTTCTTCCATTTCAAACACATTCGATTGATGATAACCAACAATTGTGAAATAACTAACAAAACTAGTTATCATTAGATTCCGTCATGAAGTGATATTTTAGTAAAAAATATTATTTATCTATTTGTGTTACAATAACAGCTTTTTGAGTTTTAAACGTGCAAGATATAATGATATACTAATTATAAGAAAAACATTAAATCAACTGTGGTTTAAATTCATAATTCACAACTAGTTTTTCACCCATTCCCCCATAGCATGTCCCATACCTGTTACCCAGTAATATCAATAATTTTTACAGTCATTACCTTTCTATTAACAATGAGCTCTATTAATCTCGCTATCAGTAGTTCAGACTCGAGTTTGAGTGTGGTCATAGCCAAAGATGATCTGTTTCTCAGCTTACTACAACTTTATATATTCCAGACAAAAAAAGTGCTCACCTAGACATTTTGAACACATATTTGGATAGAATTTAAACCAATCACTTTTTTAAATATTTATGGTTATACTGTTGACATTTATTGTTAGGACTAAAGAAAAATACCACAGTCAATTTAATGTCAGGCAATATTACGTTGCTGACCACCACGAATTCTCAATAAGTGTAAAATTTGGAGTAAAATATGAAGTAATTGTCATCGAAATTGGATCGTGGCTAGCGGTGGAAAACGGGACTAGCATTTCGTCCTAGTTGGGATGCTTCTGCTGCAGGAAACCTCCATCTAACTATTGATAATCTCATTGTGACTCGAACTCACTACCTTTTACTTCTAACAATAACGCGTTATCCAGTGAACTACTGATTGCAAATGGCCAGTGATCTGGGTGAAGGGTGTCATTTTGATTCGAAAGGCTTTTAATCTTTTTATCGTTAATGTGAAGGATTACGTGCTTACCAAGCAGATCGCCTTGAAATGTTAAGTACATTCAGATGATAAGTTCTAAATAAGATGAAAAGCGTTTCATGAATTCCACTCCCCGCCAATATACATCTTTAATAGAAACTTGTGACTAAACGAAAATATCAAGACAATTCCATAAATATGCACATTTACAAATATAAATTTATGATTTGTGGTTCGGAACATCAGCGCCTGGAAAATAAAAATCCTTGTAAATCAAATAGATTCTCAAATATAGAGTGGTGTTATGAACTGTTTAAATACATCAAAATAGTTGAATGTTTTAAACATTAATTGAAAAGTATTAAACATTTAAAATGACTGTATCGATATTCGGTGTACAATTTACTTGAGCAGTTTTATTTTTATTTTTCAATATAGATTCAACCATACTTTATAATAGGGATCAACTTTACTCACAAGAACCACTGAATCGTTTAATTCAAAGTTCACAGTCAAACGGTTACAGAAATTATCCGCAAGTTTTTAACAAACAGTTATACAAATTAGCAGCGAAAAATAATTATCATTTGTCTGAATTAAATGATCAACAAATTATCAAAAAACCAAGTGTACCAAAAAACGGTTCACCATCGAAAGAAAGTTATTTAACTTCTTCTGAAATTGAAATCCACTTACCAAGACAATATAAGTCTTATCAAGCAAATCAACATTCAAAGAAATCACTTCAGACTACTATGAATTCTAATAATATCTATATAAACAATCACAGCTTAACAAGAATACATTCAGAAAAACAGAATTTCAAACAATCGAAATTAAATAAATATTCAGGTCCTGATCAATCATTTTCGAAGAAATGTTTAAAATCCGATAGTAAAAAGAAGATTTTGTTAAATCGAGATGATTCAAAGCTACCAATAAATAGATCTAAAAGTCCACCACAAATGTTTATATTACGTAAAAGTGTATCGCAACCTTGTATTTACAAAAATGATCTAAATAAGGAAGAAATTAACAGGTATTTAAAAAAAGAATATGTATTACTGAATGCTACTATTCATTTGTCGAGTTTTTTAATTAATGGTACTAGCTTAATGATATGAAATCCGTCTGAAATAATCGAAGATCTCGGAAATTTTTGATAGACAAAATTATTTGCAATTCATGTCCTGATTCTAATTGTTTAATTCATTTAGATATGTACAGAGAAAGAGAGAAATCACTACAGCAATGAAAAACAGTTTTGGAATTTCCAACAAAAGGGTTTTTATTACTATACTTTTACCTAAAAAGAAAGTTTAGTGAATAGTCTGCTCCTCCTTAATACTCTTGTGATATTAACGTCGGAAGTGTAATGATTAATTAAATTTTGAAATGGAATTTATTAATGGGATTCAACATTTCTTATACTAGTTATTTAGCCAGTTTTAAGTGATTTTAAATGGATTAATTTCATTACATAGAATCATACTGATTTCCAAAAGAACACTTTAAGTTTTAGAAATTTGAAATGATTTCTGTTTCTATAATTTCTGTGTGATTATCGTTTCTCAGTATTTAACACCTTAATAAATTATTGTGGGATATATGAAATTATCAGTATAGCTTTGCGGAGATTGTTGAATTTTTATTGAAATAATGAACCAACAAATGTTAGACCAACATTGAGAACCTGAAAGCACTGGGAGGCCTTTTCTCCCTAATGTAGAATTCCTCAGCAATGCGTAATCATGATTCTGTGAGTTGGAATCGGAGCCAGGATATTCGGGCTCGCGCAAACGCTAAACCTCTGAATTTCTGGGCCTGCATATTTTGTCCAGTGCTTCCAGGTTTTCAATAGTGGTTCAACATTTATCGGTTAATGGTCTCAATATATAAATTTCTCTGAATGTGGGAGATTTTCAAGGCCAGTACACGCACTTAAATACTTAAAACAGTTATTCACTATTGATAAATGTATGTAATACAGTGAGAGGTTTGTAAAAACTATGTGATATATTGAGTAACATTGAAACAACTGTGGTTTTAATTTGTTATTCACAACTGTACCAGAATTAATAAAGTTTTTTCACCTCCCTTTGCACTCGTCGCACTGATAACCCAAAATAAATAATAGCAATAATAATAATGGAAGTTGAATGTTTGTAATCTGCTTTTATTATTTGATTTAGCTTTTTGTAACTACTTTCGTAGATGTTTACCCGCCCCATATCGCAAATCACAATTAGTCCCCTATTCCATAAGTGTGTCCACAAAAACATGTAAATTGATAAACACAATGGAATGAGATGCAATCGTTTATATACTGTTTAGATTCTTATTATTTCAGCACTGGTTTTAACTTTTTTGCATTTGATTCATGCATCGTGAGAGGATAAAATATAAGAATTGAACTGAGTGGGTAAATTCGACTTCTATTAGGTGTCCAACAGGATTAATGTTGCATCAGTTACCGCAGAATAAGAACTGTGTTGTTGATTAACAGTTAAACAGTAATAATTCTATAAAAATTAACTGAGAGCGATTTGTAATTTTTGTTGTTTACATCATAGAATAATGACCTTAGTTGGGTATAAACTGTAAAACTTCAACAGTATCCATAATCCCATTCACGCTTATTTGTGATTGTTGTGGTTTTTTGACATACGCTAACTGTATTTTATATTTATCCCAAGAAAAGACTGAAAAACTCCCAAGCATGATTTTACCAACCAAACAAATGATCATTACTTTAGATAGACAAAAATTAAAACTACCTTATCGGATAATATTATTTTAGCGACATAAGAATTAATTAAGCGATGATTTAATTACTGAACCAGAATTTTTACTTCACTCATTTTGAATAATGTTTGCTGATAAGTAGTTTAACATATGTTCAGCTGTAGCGTCAAAATATTAAATCGGAGTGTTAAGTTGTTGAAAAATGTGTCAGTAATGTGACTCAATTGTCATGGTTATTTAATTGTAATATTCTGGAATTATGGCATAAAGTAAATGGCTTTTATATTATCGATGATGAATTTTATCTAATCAGGGTCTATGAAATTCGACTATTAGTCCATATGAAAAGTCTGTGATAGAGCATACTTGTTTAGTTTTTGACGGGCAAAGAAATTTATATGTTTGTCTTAGTTCTCGTTTACTTGTAGTCGTATACAAACAGGTGTAATTTCTGAGTAGTAAAGTTGTTTAGGCCAAGTCATAAAAAAGCCAATAGTTGGTACATTTTTGCCAATAATCCAAGCAACTGTTTTCAATCCGTTATCAAACAAGTTCGCACTCTAGAAAAGAAATGTTTGCGACGAAACCTAACAATCTAAGTTCATTTTATGAGATAAGTATTCATAAAACTATAGAACAATCTAATAAAATCTTCATACAACTAAACGAAACAAAGTTGAATGTCATTTAAATTTGATAGAAAGTGTTAACTTCTTGTTTTGTGCCATTTTAAGAAACAGTAAATTAGTGGGATAACAATAGTAGTTACATAGTTCACTTTAGAAAGTATGAATATATAATTGATGCAAAGTAACAATCCATAGAAATATGAAAATTCGTGGATATTTTCATTTGAGCCTAGAACTAATTAACTGTATTCAGAAGGAAAATTTACCATATTATCGATATTCATAACGCGTAATTATTGTTAATATCGTTTCAAATGAGATTATTAATGTTTCTAAAAGAATATGTATCATGTCATCTAGAAGCAGCATCAATTTGAATGAAATTCCCACTCCTCTATTTTCATTTATTCATCAGGTCGTTTGGCTGGAAGACCATTTGAGCTGTGATATATGTGTTATTTAATCCAAGGTCTCACTGACTTACGTAAAAACATGCATATACAGTTCTAAAGTGTGTGAATGAATATTAGCTTTCTTAACAATACTTTAAAGCTGGAAAAATTGATTATATCTTCTTATAGTCATGTACGTAAATCGACACAAGCATGATTACAATAGGCTATTTTAACAACACATTGCGGAGCGAATTCTTTATTATTTCAGTCATTATAAAAGACCTAGTTTCTAATAATAGCAATAATAATATTATCAGTGGTAATGATAATGAAATTATGTTTTTTGAGCTGAGAAAACAGACTAGATGCATTGGAAAGTATTAATTTAGTTTCATTTCAAAACGATACATATGATGTATAAAGTATGAAGTTTTTCAATAATACACTTCTCGATTAGTTGTAGTTTGATTTTTAAGCATTTAATTAATATTTTGACGACGAGCTTCATTATTTAGAAAATTTAATCGTATTCCAAATCACCACTACGTAGTATGATCTAATAAATTGTTTATTAAATTTACAAAATTTAGTTCATGTTTGAAAATATATAAGCACCTCAAACAAACAAAATTTTGCGAAAAAAATAATTGAAAAGATTGATTGCACAGTAATAAGCTCTAGAGATTATTTTGAGAATTGACACTTTTATTAAGGTCATTTAATAAAAATTCATAAACCTTTTTTCTTTATAACACTTTAAAATAGTATAAATTTAACCAATAATTCTTAGGATGCATATGTTACTGATCGATCTCAGTTGAGGTAAATCTGAAAACTAGGGCACATAAGATAGATGATTCTTTCTGGTACGGGAATCTTTAACAATGTCCACTCATTATACAACCAACGGTCGAACCGAGAACCTTTAGATCTCACATAGAAAGTTTAAATATTAAAACCATTGAGTCAGCGTCATGTAGTACAATTTTAAGACTTATAATTTGTATCAATACATTAACCAAACTACTACTCATCAGATTACTCACATTCTATTTTTCTATATATTCATTATATATATATATATATATATATATATATATATTTCTAATGCAGATCGAGTCCTCCTCAAAAGCATCCTCTTGTCAAACAAAGTAGTGAATTGAATGCAAACAGATCATCAGCTGAATCAATTGATGGAGAAATCTTGGATATTGATTATAAAGCTTCATCATCATTATTGTTTGATCACAATGATAAGAATAGTGATCTGAAGAAAAATACTTTTAATGGTGTTGTTAATTGTGGTAATGATCAACATTGTTTACAAGAGACTAGTCAATTGTTATCATCATATCCGCGTATAACAAAACAAGTTACTAAATTACCTAAACACATTGAAGTGGATAAAGAAAAAGATTATGAATATAGTTCAAATTCGACAAGTCAATCAAGTACTTCAAATGTCACAAATAATCATATAAAAACTAAACATAAATCTATGACCAATTATCACTATAATGATAATAAATTAAAAGTTGTTCATGCAACTGATAATACAAATAGTGTGAAGAAGTAAGTAATATAAGTGTATTTTTTATGGATTTTAAATCACGAACAGATTTTAGACTATTATTAAAGGTTTGGAAACACTACTTGGCTATTTCCTTTCAATATAAGACTCTTCAACGGTACTCATTCATAACTTCCTATCTCGGAATCGAACCCAAGACCTTCAGTCGTAAGGTCTAACGCTTAAGCTCTAAACCATCAAGTTTGAATTCGACGACACGCAAATTTAGTTTTAGTCAGTCTGCGATTTCGCGCGACCATTTTTCATCGTCTCTGATAGGTATTTTCCTCATTTTTGACACTGTTGAGTTCCATTGGTCATAGATTTTCACCAGAACTTCGGGAATCGCATCTTGAAATTAAATGCCAGTGAGCACATAAATATCAGCTTGTGGTTTTGAAATCTATGAGAATTCTATAATTTCTATAACATCCTATATTGGTATGTACGCCTAAATCGCAACATTATTTGAGATTTTCAACAAGAGTGATTCTGGCATACCATCCTACAATAGTTGTTATATGAAATTTTATACTCTTATAGTAGCCGATATTCTATTAAGTTTTATAATTCCATTTCTTCCTCGTAATTATTTTTAGACCGATGTATGAACAAAATAAAACTAGTTGTAGTATTATACATATTTCAAAAGAATGTAAACAAAATAATACTATTGATCGCAATGATTCCTCCATCTTGTCAAACTCTTTGTCCACGCTAAGGTTGTCAAATACAACTGCGAATCAACAAGACCAAATTATTAGTAGCAACTGCACTACTTCTATGATAAAGAGTAATAATAATAATGGTGATTTGAATAAATGTATAAAACTTACATCCGATGATCAGTTGAATAATTATGAGTTGGATTTAACAAATGACTCTGGTATATCATCTGTGAATAAAGATTCGACAATACCAAGTGGTGTAATCTGTTTACATAAAGAAATTAATCATATGGTATTTGGTCCTTCTCGTAATCTACTCAATAATGCTTTGTTGAATTTCACAATTAGTGAACGAACAAATAGACCAACATGGTTAGCTTTATGTACGGATGAAATGAAAGTTTTTGTTTATGATTTATGGGTAAGCAATGAGTAAATTTATTCCTAATTATGATAGAAATCAAAATTAATTAGGAGTGTTATTATTCTACTGAATGTAGAACTCCGTATACAGAAGTTAAAAGTAGTAAATGAACAATCTTGAATTGATACAGGTTATGTAAATGGAGATAAGTCGTAAACAGTTTTTAACTTTACATGATATCATTTTTAATTTCATTTACAAACTTTATGGATGGTTCCCTAAAGCCGATGGTTTGGAGCAACTTTTTTTAAACCACTGTGTCTTCTCTCATGCCTGTCTTTCAGAATATACTTAATGCTCATGATGTCGTACACTTCAATATGTTGTCGATTATGGTTTAAAATATGACAAACAAATGTCTACACTAAAGTTGTATTGAGTAAATTAAATTTCATGACGAAATAGTTATCGAAAACTTTTTTTCACTGATATCCTTTGTGATTTTGATGATCCGATTTCATGATGTTTGACCGTATCTAATTCGGTACTGAATATATATATATATATATATATATATATATATATATATTACTTGAAATAACAAATGCATTTTGACGTCTCAATCATGCTAGTCCAATCGTTACTGATTAACACAATGTCGATTGATATTGTTTTAATTGAAAATATTGATTAGCACACCTAATAAATTATAGCTAGTGCAATGAATTATTATTCATGCTCAGTGAATTTTAGTTTGATTCCATCAACCAAATCAAGACAGACAGATATATCAATAACGAATCATTAGTTGTAAAAACAAAACTTACTCAGTATAATTTGATGTTTCACGTGGTACACACATAAAAAAGTAAAAATAGACCCAGAACCTCGCTAAGAAATGTTTAAACCATGCTGTGTTGAAAACATACATTCATTTAAAACTACTAAATAATACTGACACTGTTTTTTTTCATTTTCTGGCATTCGCTCTAAAAGGAAACAAGTTAAAATATGTTGTCATACAGAAGCACACATAAAAAGCTAAGCTCTACTACAACAACAAGAACAAGTTCTTCACTTGTGTTAATTGTATTAAACAAGACAAATAATCACAATTGTTTTTTATTCCCCAATTTGTAAACTCTGAATACCAAAGGATATGTATATAGTAGACACAAATTTCATTATCAGTATAGGATTATGGAGATTGTTGAGTTTAGATTCATATATCATGAATGAAACAATGTTCAACCACCATGGGAAACCTGAAATCACTGAACAGCAGTTTTGTCCCAGTATGGAACTCCTCAGTAGTGCTCACTGGTGACTAGCTTCAACATTGATTTCTTGGAGTTCTAGTGAGAAATCGTGACCAATGGAGTTCAACCATGTCTGTTATGAGGCAGTTAACCACTGAAGACAATGGTGGACGTTTGCTCAATATCGTGGATTGGTTAAGTTAGACATTACGACTATTGAATGCCGGCTCAGTGGTATAGAGGTTAAGCGGTCGGGCGAGACTGAAGGTCCTGGATTCGAGTCCCTTCGGTGAGGGATCTTGGATGCTCACTGTTTAGTCCTGTGCTAGAACGAAACGAAAACATAATGTTTCCAGGTTCCTAATGGTGGTCGAACATTGTTCCATTCATAATATATCAACAAATTTAATTCATAATCCATGCAAAAATAAATATAAATTCTAAGATGAAAGCACCTAACTAGCATGTTATTTATTTAATTTTAGTACAAATTTATGGTTAACTAACTTTTACTTCTGAGTTGTGCAAAAATACCATCATAATTAATCAATAAAAAGGAATTTATCGACTGAACTTTTAAAAGTATCAAAAAACAGCTATTCGGTGATAACAATCAATGTATAACGGTCAAATAAGAGACTAGTATTCGAAAAATACATATTCCTTCTGAAGTCACTAATTCACATACCTCATTTCAAACTCATAATAACTCAATATCGTAGACTAACATCCCTCACCTTAATTATTTTTCACAATAGATTAGTGAAGGAATGCTGGTTGATAATCTATGATTCATATCTAGTTAGAAAAGTGTTCTGATGGAACATTTGAAGAACGCGTGAATTTATTAACAAGTCCTTCTCACTCATTAAGGGAAAATTTCTGTCAAAAATTTAACCTTTACATCGAACCTAAAATATAATGAGATCATAGAAGATAAAAGCAGTATCGCTTGTAAAACAGCTTACTCTTTTAGGTTAGCAACCTGATCTTTTATCTCTTAATGTTAATAAATCCTTTCTGATTACGAAAACTGCTAAAACATGTGGTCATAAACGTTCTTAAGAATAGACGTACTATAAAAACTCATTCTTCCTTTCAACAAAAGCTCATGATACCACATGCTAAGGCAAATTGGTTAAAGACTCGCTTGAAAAAACAAGTCTTCAGAAATAAGAGATCCGATCTTGTGTATTTCAGTCTCTCAAAATTTCTTTTCAGAAATGTGGTTGTGAGTTGAAGAAATAGATACATCTAAAAGTTTTATTCTTCAACACAAACTAGAATGATCTGAAAAAAGTAAAGGAATTGAAGCTATTCATTATATGATAAACCAAAACGGTCAGTCCTCCGAACACATTTAAATCTTGTACGTGAATAACATATATTAACTACGATCTCATATAAGTCAGGTATAGAATCCGAAATGTACTCTTATCCAAATTTTAGAGTTCATCAAGGACTAATGACAAAAAGTGAAACCTCCATGAATGGCTTGTTTAAACAACTGTTAAATCTTGATGATCATTGACCTGAAGTATGAAATTGAATCCAAAGAACTGATAACAAAAAGAATTCACATGGTCATGGCTGGTTTGCGTTACAACTCTCCTGCTAGTTTTGAATTATAATAGGCTTCAAATTATTTACTCATCTAAAGTGCCTGATTTGGCCCAAAACCTCCCTATTATTACCTTTGCAGTGTACAATTCTCTGTAGCTTAACATCATTGGTAAATATTAAGATGGATTACTTTGTCATTCATTGTGGATCATTTGCATAAAGTTAGAATAGAACAGGGTTAAAATAAAATTTTACCATGTTTATTCGAGATTTGAACATATTTATTTAACAGACAATTTTGAGAATTAAAATCATCACTTTCCATTAAACTAACTACATGTTAACACTTGATTAGTAACATAATCTATACTTTCAAAAGCACAAATAGTATATCTATTTACCTTTAAAAGGATTTTCACAATTAAAAGTAGAACTTAAAATTTCGAAATATTATAGAAGATTCTGCAACATACTTGATAATAATACAAATACAATTGATTATCTATTATATTATAAATGACAAAATAAACCATTAGCAAACAAAATTTATAAAAATCAAACATCGACGGCATCAATTGAAAGCCACATTTTTAACGAACGAGCTTCTGATACTATAATAAATGTACAATTTCAAAATTACTTTATAATTATGAAACACCGCTATCATTCAGATCTATCTCCAGTTAAATTTAAACAAATTGCAAATTTCATTACTTGGTAGCATTAAATTTTTTAAAAAAAAATGAATATGTTATGCAACTGTTATCCTGTAATGTTTCAATTTCATTCTGTCACTCATTGCTAAAATAGATTTTGTCATTTATGTATGCATACCTTTACAGGTAAAAACTATTTAAGGTTATTAATCATATAGTTACATGTACATGGATTCGAAAACATGTCAGTCAACTTTATTTAAAGAACTAAACTAATACTCATGTTTTCTTAGTAATTCCTGACAAGAATCGTCAGAAAAAATTAATCAGTAAAGAGAATAAGCGAAAAGAGCAAACTAAAAAAACCTTTTGTTTAGAAAAATTAAAATTTCATTTTGCTCAGTAATTCGAAACTAAAAATAACAAGTGTCAATAAATCATTATTAAAATATGGTTTGTGTGTATAAATAAATAAATGTGTAATTTTATTCCGTTTTTGTAGTTTACGTTAAGCACGAAAGTCTAGCTAGTTGTTTCAGTCTAATACTGAACTCCTCAGTAATATGCATCAACAATTCCACTAGATATAAATTAAGAAGTTTCGGTTCTTGATATAAATGAAAAAAACGAACAATGTATACAAAACTGTCATGCCAATAAAAGTCGCGTTCCTACTGTCGACTAACTCCGACATTATGTTGAGAGTCATAGAAAACCGAAGAGCACTGAAGAACAGTTTCATTGTAGCCCAGGGCTCTTTAGTATTTTGCGCCCACAACTGAGAACGAGATCAAAACAGTCAGAGTATAACTAACTCATTAACAACTCTACTGGGTCCATAGATCACATTTTATCTTCATAAATTTTTTAGATTCATCTCAAAATAGTTGTCAAGCATATCACTAGTCAGTAAATGTATTTAACTCAAGAGAGTTTCCTACGTAACAGGCTGATTTGATAATATATTGAAACTAATATTATTCAAGGGTTCTTTTCTGAAAATAACAGTAATGAATTGATTTAGTATATTTAGGATCTTTTTGTAAAATAAGTGTATTTTGTAAATAAACATTGTAAAAATTCATATTTTGCGCATACTTATTAAATAAATACACTGAAAAAATTATTATTATCAATTCACCAAGAATCCACCACTAATTCTGTTCTGATTTTCTGGTCTAGATACATAATAGGTAAAGTTAATGTATAAGTCTGTATTTTTCAAGCATTTAGCTATAACTGGTCAAGGTTATGAATGTCAGTCTACATTTTAGAAATTTGATTTTCAGAAAAAGGTAGATTGTTTCATCAACATTCAATAAAAGCAAAATAGTTTCTTCGTTATAAACAAACAGACAACATTTGGTTACCAATAATTGTGGAATTAGAATGAAGTTGTAAATATTTTGCGATTACGAATGCCAACAACATGTGACACGGATGGCTATACGAAGGCAATCCTCAGAGGATGCGCATATTATAATAAAGAATCATCAAGAATGCTTCTTAATATCAATAACGAGATAACTTAAATCTTTACTAATATTTACTAATACTAATCTTAACATTACACTCATTGAACAGGCTAGTGGATATATAGACTCAGTGGCTTAATGAATAACACTTTGAGTGTTTGGAGCTGATGGTACTGGATCCGAGTCCTGGTGTGAATTACAACAGTGAGTTTGAAGTATTTCCGACTGACAATTTCCAGGTAGAACCAAACACTCATTCTGCTGATAAGCAAATAAACTCTTCTACGTAAATAACAGAGTTACACTAAACTAACTCCAAATTTATGAAATGACTAAATAAAAATATCAATTTTGTTTATACACAAAGAAACAACTCATTCTTCTTTATTTCTATTCTAAAAATTTTAATTTTATAGACTCATAGTTGTTTAACGGAATTTATGAATCATGCTATTTCATCAACAAGTCCTGTAATACATCTGTTCTCATTGAATCCACTAGAATATTCTGACAGTAATTCAAAAGCACATGTTGGATTTCTATGTGTTGTTCAAAAGAATGGAATTTTAACACTATATAATATAGCTGTATGTTGAGAATATTATTTTTTTTTAAAATCTTTTTTACTTTATTGTTTTGTAACAAATTTGTAGCGTTAATGAAAAGAACAATGTCTATTGATAAATGAACACACATAAACGTATACAGAGATATAGGAATACATTGAATTGAGGTTTCTATGAGAAAAGAGAGATTCATTTATTGTCATAGAATTTTGTCAATAGATACTTTTAAATAATAATGATTAAAACAAAAATTATGTAGTGAGATATTTTGAAATCTACGGGAAAAATTTGACAGTAAAATGTATGATTCTAATCATTTAAACAATATTAAAATTTTATTTAAATAATAGATTTTCTGTAAGAAATAGTGTAAGTTTATTTATTACAAATTCTCATTTTTATTGACATAACCATTTAATGAATGAACAATTAAGAAGCGGTATATCAAAAAAAGTGAGATACCCGTGAGTAATTAGGGAGAAAATAACAAAGTTATTGTCATTAATACGTAGCAACAATTGAAGTTTATTTACTTTAGTGAAGAATAGTAAGATTCAAATTGTATTCCTAATACGGTATTTAAAATTTCCTTATCAAATATATTTTGACTAAATGGTATCGATTATCATCTAATTTCATTCAACTGTAAAATGATAATTTTAGGTGCTAAATGTATTTATAAGCTTCTCTCTACTCATGTCTAATGTGCGGATAACTTCGAAGTGGTAATATGTTTCCTCGGCAAAACATCAGATGGTGTTTTATCGTTGTATTAAGGCTTTGTAACAACTATTGAATTTTAAATTTTGCATAACGAACCAATCTTAGTTAAACATTTACTGAAAACCGGGAAGTGTTAAAAAGTTGTTTCCTCTTAGTACGGAATTCCTCACCTCAGTGTACACTAATGAATCTGTCAAGGATGAAACCTAGAACCTTCAGATTTCACATAGAGAACTTATCCTTTACACATTTGTAGCGGAATCCAGTAGTTTACAATCTTAAGTCCAATCACTCTATGAAACCTCGTGACTATATTCCGCCTTCATCCCACCCGACGTTGTTAAACTCCACTGGTCATTTTAGCAATCTTGTCTAAATTTAACATACCTATCTTACCATTTATAGAAATAATATATTATTGTAATAAATAAATCGTACTAAGGTCTCTGAATCTGTAGTTTCGAAATTCACATTTTTCAGCCGTTAATTATGATGATCTCATGTTCTCAGATCCGAAGAGTTTATTCGTTAATTACGTCATACTTAACTTGACATGTGACTGTAAAAATAAATTTGCACACAATGGAATCTTAACTAGTATCACAAATATACTACAAATCGAATCAGTTCATTGAAAAATTGTATAAACCGTGAAAGATGTTAATTAACAGTTTGTCATAAAGTCACAAAATGTTAACGAACTTAATACACGTGATCTATGATTACTAAGTTAAAAACTATGATTTATTTTTGTAAGCAACCTAATTAAAGTCAAATTCTTCTAAAATTCTTCTTTGTAGATGTTTGAAGAGATTATTGAATGTTATTGACATCATGAACCGACATCACTTAAAAATCTGGAAGCACTGCTCATTAGTAATATTCAGTAATCTCCACGAACCTCTGTGCTGATAATTATCAGGCTGTCACTAGTAAATAACTTTGAGAGGTAATTCTGGAATTCTCGCTGGAAGTCGTGACCAGTAAGGTTCAGATGTGTTAGTTATAAGGCAATTACCCATCAAAGACAAAGGGTGACAGCACATAGTAAAATTAAATGGAGATGAACAAATACATTATCAAATTACCACTCAGTTGTCTGTAGGTTAGATGTTTGAACATGAAACTGAAGGTTATGGGCTCGCTCTTCTGTGAGATCGTGGATGGTCACTTCTGTGGAGTACCATACTAGAATAAAAGTCTGTTCACTGCTTCTTGCTTTTTAATGAATGTATAACGGTCTAATTCGGGATTTGAATAAAAGGAACCTTCTTTGGATATCTAACTGTTATTCAAAAGGATTTTAGTTTAACGCACATTTAAGGTTCGTAATTCCTGTGGGAATTAAATATTTTATAAATCTCAAGGTAGGACTTCTAAACCTGCTTCATTCATGCAGTTAGGTTTCATCACAAACTTATTTAAAATTAGAAGTCATTTCTGGATATTTTGACATTACTAATGATAAAAAAATGATGCTCAAATATACGAATCTAATGTTTAAGAAAGAGAAACCCTTGTTTTCTTTTATATGTAGACTCGAAATATGATTTCAAGAACAATATTGGAATGTGAAGTATATTGTGCTAGTTTAATTCCATGTCAAGGTAAACTAGATCAATATTTACCTCAATCTATATTCAGTATTGATGCATATGGTTCATTAACTATTTCTCAATGGAAAATTATAACAAATAATAAAGACAGAGTTTTCAATGAACCTACAATATGTGATGAAACATTAGAGATTGGCACAAACATTTTTAAAGAGGTGGGTTTCGTTACATAAATATGTTTATAAATATATATTTATGGCAAGTAACAATTATTTTAGTTATGGACAACTTCTACAACATTTTGTTTCATCCATACATTAAGTGAGATGCTCATAAAATCAACTCTTGTTGAATGGTGCGAAGTATAAGTGGTTGCAATGATGCCTATGACCACTCAATAAAGGAAACAAAGTGCTATTGTATACTGTAATGATCTACCCTAAATTTTTCCATTCATTAAGTTTCATAAAATGCTCCATAAGGGACGTCTAACATAACTTACAAACCGCAAACCATTAGTTACAATCTCTGGATAGGCGAGACGATAACTTATGGACTAATCAACAAGAATTAATGAGTTTGTAGGTTTCATTACAACTAGATTTAAGACACCAAATGTTAAATTTTGGCTCAAGATTCATTCATATATATGGCTTTTTCAAGTATACTTGGTTCCCCTCACATAAAAATAGACCAGGACTCTCTCCCTCCCTGTTATATATATATATATATATATATATATATATATATGGAACTAAAAGTGGTAGTTTCTCCGGGATATTTGCTACTTTGTGTATAATGAAAAGATTGAATGTTAAATTGGTATTTATCATAACTCTAACTTAAACAATATAACATTTGTCATGTTAAGCAATACTTTCTAAATTAACAAACTATACTTACAAAATGATAATAATGATTTAATTGGAATTTAAAAATGGAAGTTTGACAAATAAGTAAACAAGAATTAAGTAGAGTTTGATACTTAAATTAAATAGGGGTAAAATTGTAGAAATCTGATTTCTTTCTATGATAATCAGTCTCTCTGACAATAACTTTCGATAAATAATTAATTTTAAACAAACCGTATGTACATATGTACTAATATTTCCTACAATCGTAGACTTTCTGTAAATATTCATAGTTCTTAAATGTTGTAATGAGTCAATCGTTGTTTTAATACTCATTTGATTTAACAAGCAACGTTAAACAACAAATGGAGGACATTTAAGGTCAATTGATTCAAAAATCTCAGAGACTCTTTTGTGTTTATTATCAGCTACCACCAACTCATAATCTGTGCCAGCGCCCATCCACCTCCGACTACTCTACTCATGATATGAGTGAGGTGCGTATGTTTAGACTTCCAACTAGAACTTCAGGTGCTTATCTCTGAGTAAATCACTGGCGATCATAAAATCATGGTTTGGATGGAAGAGTTTTGTGGAGATTTGTCTGGTCTTTAAAAGACCAGTGGGTGCTTACTGCTGAGAGGTCCCATAGTACCAAGACATCGATGAATAATCCTCCATAGTTTTTATTATTATCCCTAGTTAGCCCTTGGCAAATTCTACTGGTAAATTATGGGACTCCTCACAACAGTTCTGCACGCAATATTCTCTGTATATTCAATATTTTTTAAAGTTATATTAGTGACATACTTACATCAAACTAGTGAATGATTTTAAAGTAATTGAATAATACAAAATATTTCCTTTGTTCTGTTGTTCACTTTTACCAAAACAATAAAATAAAAATCTACTCAGATATCACGTAAAGGAAAACTTGGAGATTTTAAATATTGTACATACATTCATGACAACTTACGTTCACAACCCAATGGTGAATTGATATTACACAAAACAACCTTGAATAATAATAACCCATCAATGTATTCATTAAATGATATAAATCCATGCGAATTCAGTTTTATTACTGCAGCTTATGAATGTACAAGAAGAAGAATTCTACGTTTAACCAATTGGATTTGTAAAAGCAAAGGTTTACGTAATACTGTATCATATAATAAAATTTTATCAAATGATCCTAACTCTAATTTAATTGATATGGCAGTTGTTGAAAGTGGATGTTCTGGTAGTTTATGTATGTGTTTTACAAATGAAATATTTTGGCTTAGTTTACATGTAAGTATTGAAATTGTTTTGTTTATTATTATTATTATTTATTTATTTCATACAATATCTATGGATCAAAACTGTTTTTAAGTGATGCTGTTAGGTTTGTTTTCTGACAGTTTATCATATCTTACAAACCAGCATAAATAGTAATTAATCAGTTTTAAATGATATTAAACTACAGATAAATATTTATTTTTCGATGTTTCCTTAACGTCATTCGGTTCCTTTAACAATTAATGCTAGTTTGTAGCAAAAATATTTTATTTAATCTAGTCCACACTGACTTCTTCATTATGCAAAGTTTCATGAATAACTTCAACAAATATTCGTGAGATAATGAAATCATAGTGCTTCTGATTAAATTGTTTCATGAAATAAAGGCAAACAGTATAATCTGTAAAATACTTAATAAATTTTGTTTTTATTTTCCAAGAGTTTCAAGACTTCATTACTTCTTGCATATTTATGTTGATATATAATTTGATACCATTAACTGAGATAATAAAAAAACAACTTGTAATACCGATTTCCCTCTTATCGAAATCATGTATTGTCGTGCTGACATTCCAAACTTATGTAATAATAAATTCACTTAGTATTGTTTAATTGAATATTCCCATTGATTTTTAGCACTGCAATTGAACAGTTTCTTATTGGCTTATGTGCATATTGTGGGTATTGCCTATATATTGCCTTAATTCACGAGCATTCTAAGCAAAGATGAATATTGGCTAGCAGTGGAATCCAGGGCGCGCATTTCGTCCTATTTGGGACTCGTCAGCTGAATGTACCTAAAACTCAGAGTTGATTTTCCATCTATGACTCAAACCTGGTACCGGAGTGAACCTCAACTATGAGATACAGGTAAATCCATCTGACGAGTCCCAAAAAGGACGAAACGCGCGTCCTGGATTCCACTGCTAGCCACTATTCATCTTTGCTTAGAATGTAGTATTGGTTTACTTCAGTCGTGCACAGACCAAATCGCGACACTACAGATCGTTGTGGAACAATCAGTTGAGTGGGATTCGTCACTATACATCAACTTCATCGCCTATGAGAAGGCATTTGACAGTATGGATGAATGAACATCATGGAAACTTCTTCGGCACTATGGAGTTCCTGAGAAGATCGTCAACATTCTTCAGAACTCATACGACAGACTACAGTGCAAAGTCATGCATGGAGGACAGCCGACAGATTCATTTCCAGTAGGGACCGGAGTCAGACATTGCTGTCTACTCTCCCCCTACCTCTTTCTTCTGGTGATTGACTGGATTATGAAGACCTCGACATCTGACAGGAAGCACGGAATACAATGGACATCTTAGAATCAGTTAGACGATTTTGACCACTCAGATGACCTAGCCATCCTACCTCATACACACAAACACATACAGACAAAGACAACTAGTATATCAGCAGCCTCTGCATCAGTGGACCTCAACATACACAAAGGAAAAAAGCAAGATCTTCAAATAGAACACGGAGAATGCCAAGCCAATCACATTTGACGGTGAAATTCAGGAAGATGTGGAAACATTCACGTACCTGGGAAGCATCATTGATAAACAAGGAGGACCTGATGCAGATGTTATGGTGAGTATTGGCAAAGCAAGGACCGCATTTCTACAATTGAATAACATATGAAACTCAAAACAACTATATGCATGCCAATATCAAAGTGAAAATCTTCAATACGAACGTCAAGACAGTTCTACTGTTCGGGGCTGAAACGTGGAGGACTACTACAACCATCGTGAAGAAGGTACAAGTATTAATAAACAGTTGTTAACGAAAAATAATCAACATTCACTGGCCGGATACCATCAGCAACAGCCTTCTGTGGGAGAGGTCAAACCAGCTTCTAGCTGAAGAGGAAGTTAGGAAGAGACGTTGGAAATGGATAGGACATACATTGAGGAAGTCACCAAACTGCATCACAAGGCAAGCCACAACTTGGAATCCTGAAGGAGGGCGGAAAAGTGGAAGGTCAAAGAACATATTACTCTGGGAAATAGAAACAGATATGAAAAGGATGAATAACAACTGGAAAGGAGTGGAAAGGATTACCTAGGACAGGGTTGGATGGAGAATGCTGGTGGGTAGCCTATGCTCTTGCACGAGGGGTGACAGGCGTAAGTCAGTAAGTTCATTTACAAAACTTTGAGTTGCTCTTACAAATTTCTGTAATAAGACAAAATTAGTCTTTTTATTTTCACGTGAATAAATATTTGATTTTATGTCTTCTAAAAAAATTTACCTAAATGTATAGAAATGTATTTGTGATAGATACAATTGTAGTCCTACTTAGATTTCATCATTAATTTTAACTTATTTTATGAACATATAATTATGAAATAGTACAAAGAAGTAGGGACTCAATGTTAAAGGGTGATAACATACTCAAATTCCATTTCATTCACTTTAATTAAATCAACTAGGCACAGTGTAACCACATTTCTGATATCGAAAAGTTTAGTTAAAAGTTTATCAAGTGAATATGATTACTAAATAAGAAAGCAATTATTTTTCTGCCTTAATTTGATGTTAAAATTAGTACTGTAATAGTAGGACGTTTATTAATTATCAGAATATGTTAACAGCTATTTAGACATACATATTATCATTCATAATTATTACTTTTTTGTTTTGTTCTTTTCTATTTCATAATTCGCACCATTTCAAATCAAATAATTTAAAGACATTTGATATCCTATCCAAATTTAAATTACCTACATTTATGCAACCAATTAATTGTTTAACAAAATCATGGCCACAACCAGCTGATTTAAATCAATCTCAGCATAGACGTACATGGATATCTGTAAATAGAAATCGTCTGTTAGAAATTTCTCCATTTGAAAGTCAACGTCGACTAGATATAAACGGCAGAAGTTGTTTGTTAGTTTGCCCTGTACTATCAACTGATTCACAGATTACAACTGTTTCATCGGGTTTAGGTATTACACCCATTGTAAGTAAAACAACTCTATTTCTTAATATATATATATATATATATAATTTTATTTTGCAATATATTAAGTGAAAATGTTTATATTACAGAGGTCTAAGATGTACAACAAATATTAAGAAAACGCTGGTGTTTTACAATATGTGTATAAACATAGTGGCATTAACATACTACTAGAATTGAATAACTGTTTTGAATAATTGTCTTTGATTATATTTCTTTCTTATTTTTTCCACTAAAATATTGAATATTACATACCATGTTGTCTTATCAACCTACAATGTATGTTCATTTTCCCCCAAAGCATGATACCGTGTACATATTATTTTTTATTATTGAAATAACTGATATACGATCAGCATACAAATTAGTTATCTAGGCAGATTATCTACATATTCATCATTGAAAAGAACTAAACAGTAAGTAGTAACTTTAATGTGCACGTGAGAAATCAACAAAAATAACTTCGTTTCTTTACCTTGAAAGTAAAATTTAAATATGTTCATCATCCATCTCTTCTAGTATTTTATAATTACATTGATTAGGAACATTTGACCGTGGAACTAAATATCTTGAATGATGGTTGAACTTTGATTTTACTCTCATCCAAAATCGATAGACCATCTCAATCTCACTTTTTTAATAAATACAATAATATATCATTACTTATTTGATCATTTAAACATCACCAGAATGAGACTGAATCATTTACATGAAGATGGCTGATAATTCTTTGCTGATTTTAACCAGTTTAACTGAGTTTGAAATGTGAGACTAGACCTTAGTAAGCGGCATTTATAATGAAATGTAGTTAGTTACAATTCTGATCGTTTCACGACAATTTAGAAGAAAACTATGTTGTTGAAAAAAGTCAAGATCCATTTAGCAGTTGTGTATCTTAACTAGCTCATTATATGTAACCACTCAAATTCTTATTGACCTTGATCTTCTTTAAGTCTACTGATCAAATCTATAGATTTTGTAATGTTGTTAGTGTATAAAAATTCATAATGTTTGGAACAGTTATCAGCAAAGATATGTTTATTATTTCTGCTATTGAATGAAAAAAGTGATCACTTATATACAAGTTACAAATTTTTACAAATAGCCGAAAGAATAGGTGACCATAAGTATGAAATTAGACTAAATACAGATGTTAGTGTTAAACAATTGACTTTTGAGTTTAATCACTTATAAATATTCAACAACACAGATGCATACACAAAGACAAATCCATGCCTGAAGGAATTTTCTCGCACACATAAATCTAGTATAACTGCATTTATGGTAATTGTTTTAGGCACTTGAGAAATTCAGTGGTTAACACCAAAGGCTGAAACGTTTGTCTACAGTGGTTTTTCGCTATTTTGCATACAGAATGTTGAAGGACGATGTTTTTTCCGAGTCTTTACTAAAGATTTTAATTGTCTGTCAAGAATTACTGCTTTAGTATGATAGATAATCCCGATAATTTTGAGAAAAGTGAAATTCCATGACATTATACTCAGTGACAGGCAATACTTCCTTGTGAAGTTTGCTCTTTAAATGAGAGGAGAAATTGTTTGTTAATAATCGTAACACACGTTTATTCAATTATTTTTGTTGTAAGACAATGGTAGTGATTTATTCATCAAAACTTTAACCTTAATATAGTTGTAATATTACATGTTTAATTTTTAATCCGTTTTTTTCCTCGAAAATCAGTTGATAGACGCGATAAATTTTAATTATTGTGATGAAATCCCATCGGTACATGGAGTTCCATGACTGATTGTGAAAACTTCACCCATCTATGCCATGATAGCTAATCATTTATTATCATAATTCAGCCTTTCTCAAATCAAGCAAATTGAAATCAATAATCCATAGGTTTAGAAATATATATCCTCAACGACTTAATCACACATTCATGTACTAGTGAATACAGACCTAATTTATGTTATGTTAAGCTTTTGTTGTCAATAAGAGTACATCAACTGGCGTTTTAATAACATTACATATAGACCCCTGTGATTGAAAAACCCATGTCCACTAAGCACAAATATCAGTGTTATATATAAGTAAACCATGTTCTAGAACGCTGATCATACTCTTTTATTTTTACCAACAAACGTTTATTTCCCCGACATTTTAGTTAGTATACGTTTTCCAAAACTTTTGAACAAATAATTTCCCCAATCATATTCTTGATTAATAGATCCCAATAATTATACCACAGATAATAACCGTGGGGGGGACTGAAAACATATTTTATTCTAAAACATTATTATCTCCCAACACAAATCAATTGTACATTTTAGAATCAAGTACGTATACAGAAAAATTTATGCAAATTAAATTATAAACTTCCAAATTTAAGATTGCTACTTTTAGTGAGAATCACTATTACGAACCACTGTTATAACAATAATTGTATGACACATAGTTTAATGTCACAATACATTTGACATTGTTTATTAATTTAGATTGCAACAGCTTTAGAGAATGGTGAAATTCATATAACACTTGTTCCTGAATCTTGTTTTAGTTGTATGGTAAGTCTCAATTATTTGAAAAATCTGTCTATTGTTGATTTATTTACTCGGAACATTTGATGCTTTTCGAATATATACACATCAAAGTGAATATGTAGTGTTTAAATTTCCAACCAAAATGTAAAAGTGTATTGGTCACTTGACAAACGATAATTGTTTCATGGTGATACTGTATACTTTTTCAGTTGTTTCATTCAAACATTATTGACTACGCTGTTTTAGGACGGAATAAGTTTCAAACGAAGATCATCAGATATGGATTCAACAGATAAAAAACTGCATGATATTTACCAGCTGGATAAGATTAATTCATATCAGTCCGCTTAAGCTTATGGAGCACAGTGATGACATGAAATGTATATCCAGAATCCGTTTGCTCCTCCTCTTTTTCAGCTTATTCTAAGTGTACAGTCACTTAGATAAATGTATATTGAAGAGTTATAGGTTACACGAAATCCTGCTCCGTGTTAAAGATGCTACCAATTAATTAGTTTTTAATGATGAAAAACAAATATTTCATTTATAAAAGAACTAGTTTATTGACCGGAACACCAAATACGTTTAGTATCTCCATGGTAAAGAAATAGAAATATTCTTCCACCTGTTTCTCGTCAGTAAACAATGTAGTTTATTCGCTGATGAAAAAAACGATAGCTTTATTTAATAAATTTGCACAGCGATTAGGCACAAGCCTGTGATTACTTATTTTCGCCTATTACTTAAGTTAATTGTCTTTTACGATTGTTAATGATTCACTAGTTGACATCATTTTGAATAAGGACTTGTTGTATAAGTGCCCTAAACTATTGCACAATATCTTGCAGTGAACCTAATCACAGCATTATTATTATAATGTGTGTACAGGAAGCTTATACCACGAAATACGTCAATTAGTTTACATTTGCCAGTGTGTCATAAGAAAGTAGAAGCTCTGATAACAGAAATTGCTCGCTCCACCACATACGCTAATAGTGTTTCAATAATATTTTGGATAATGCCGATTCAAATCCCAAGGAGAGCATCGATTCTCTCAAAACCAAAAGCGCACTTTTCAGACGAGTGTCGGCTAGCACGAAATCTATAATAAGTGTTTCCTGAGGCCTAACTTCAACCACTTACCAATCCTCACATGTCTGAGATAAAATGTACTGAATCTAGATCACCAATATACCATAACAGATATGAAGTAAATCGAGACAAGCGACCAGTTTACTCTTGATGTTAGTCTTCTCTTTATAACTCCAAAGTCTACCCTCCTATACATAATAATAGTAGTAATATGCAAGCTTATTTAATACGGAAAAATATTGGTCATGAAAGTTAGTTACATCGCAATGTACTAAAACATTCACAAAACTAGCTAAGATTTCAGTAGTTATAGTTCAAAAAGAGATATTAGAAAATTAGCATACGTGAAAGCTACTAAAAAGGGTGAGCTGTATACCACCACTCAAACAATATCACTCTTCTCTTAATTATTCTGCCAATATAACCAGCTATTTAATGTATATACTTTTTAAGTACTTATACTAACCAGTAGTATAATTCGAGATTTACTAAAACACTACAAGTCTGTGTGTGACCTTACGTTTATATTATGGAGAAACAAGCCATATTTAACGACTAATTATCAAATTATTTAAAGAAATTCGGTGTAAAATTTACAATAAACCGACAAGTAAACACTGTATATCAAAAAATTTATCTAAGCGTACTTCACATTCATTAATGTTAGACACAATCTGTCACATTTCAAAAATAACGTGATACCTTTGATTCTTTTATGTCAACCGGATAGTGAGTTTACAATAAAGTTAGAATGTTTCTTAATTGTAATCAAAACATGATATTAATTGAAAGTGTTGCTTCTCTTCAAAGACGTACATCATATACAAATATGATACATAGATCATAAATTTTTTTTAATTCAAAATTTCTTATTTCATTAGGTTGAATTTTGTTCTCTTGGTTTCACTAATAAAAATGAATTGGTGAATCATGTTGTGCAAGATCATTATCTAGGCGAATCAACAGATGGATTTCGATGTAATTGGGCTTCATGTGATTTATATCTACCGTTAAATTGTTCACAATTTAATAAAGAGGTATGATTTTGTATGTGTATTTAGTATAAAGTAATGAGTTTATTTTTTTAATGTTAACACAAATAGACAGATGCCTTAATTTTGAAAATTTATTAACTTCTAAAGTGTAAATATTCATGTCATAGTTAGCTTCATATTATAGAAAAATATCAACATTTCAAAGGGATTTACATCACAACTTATTATCAGCCGATTAGATATTTAGGAAGTCTGGCTGAGTATGCCAGTTTAAGTTGGTGGTATTTACATCATTTAACGAAACATAAAAAGTATAATTTCAGTAGTAAAATTTAAGTCTAATACTAATTATGAATTATCTTTGAAACTGACATTTTAAAAATATAAGTCTACAATACTCAAATAAATGTAAATAACCATCCTCACTAATTCTTATCATCCTGTTTAAATATTTGTGTTATGATTATTTGAGCTTAATGAATATTTTATTCAGAGAAAATAAGGTAGTTGGAGTTAGAAAACAGAGGGCTTTCAACATTGTTTGCGTTCAATCTTACCTCTAATCAGAAAAGATTTTGATCTCAGAAACTGACCAATTTACATTGAAAAATTTGTTATCATGTCTTAGTTTAAAAAAAGTAGTTACATTTTGATAGCTATTCAGATAGTGTGTACAATTACAGTTTTAATACATAGAAAATCTCATTTGATTCACAAATTGATCAATGCAAGACCATTATTGAAAACCTGAAAGCAGTAAATAGTGGTCTAATCTTGATCCACCCATGATTTCAGTAAAACTCAACAATCGCCGCAACCCTTTACTGATAACATACAAAATCATCAGATTAATAATGAGTAATCAATAAGTCAAGGTGTTCTCATGTGACGTTAGATGTATAAGATGGGGTTATAGCAATTTGGTTGCACACAGTGTAGAAAGGTACCTGCTCATGAAGGGCTTGAAAATGAACTGAATTAGTAATGGTCTTGACGACATTGGCGTGTGATTTTAGGAAGGAAAGGATGACTTTTTAAGGTCGGTCACCTATGGCATTTTAGTGATTAGTTTTATGCGTGTTAGCTCCGTACTTATCGCTTGAGACATAAATCCATAGAACAGATTGAAGTGTTTTATTTTTAGAGCTGATCTCTTCTAACTTTCCATCCGTTGTGAAAAGACATCATCCTCTGAAAGCAGCAGCTTACTGCCATCACAGACCTATAATACCAAGTAGAATTACTTTGTCCCTAAACCTAAAGTTCCTGCTTGAATTCTTACCGTTTTAAAACCGACGTACTTTGTATAGTGGATCCGCAAGAAACAAGTGTTTCAGCAAATATAGCTCAATGGAGCAATCGAAATAAGTAAGCCTGATCACCTTTCCAACAGAATAGCTACTTTGAAGCTATTTATTGCAGAATAATATCAATAATTAAATCTCTGAAGACAAGTTCTATTTTTTCAAGTGCATCATAAATAAACTAATCAACATAAATTAAAGTCACTTATTATTGTTTGTTTGAATATTCCCATTGATGTGTTAGGACTGCAACTGGTCAGTCTCTAATTGGCATATGTGCATACTGTGCGTATTGCCTCGATATAGCCTTAATTCACAAGCATAGTAAGCGAAGATGGATAGTGGCTAGCAGTGGAATCCAGAACGCGCGTTTCGTCCTATTTAGGACTCGTCACCTGGATGTACCTGCATCTCAGAGTTGATGTTCACTCTGGGACTCCATGGCACAAGCAAGTGGCTATCAGGACTCAGTGGCCGAGTGGATAACGCGATGGCGTTTGAAGCGAAAAATACTGGGTTCGAGTTTCAGAGTGAACATCAACTCTGAGATGCAGGTACATCCAGGTGACGAGTCCCAAATAGGACGAAACGCGCGTCCTGGATTCCACTGCTAACCACTATCCATCTTTGCTTACAACATAAATTACATTTTTTCGCTATTGTTAATTGGTTTTTTTCTGAATTTTACTCATCATTAGATAATTTCCTCTCTTTTATCTCATTTCATTGTTTTCTTTTTTTGTCACAATTTTAGATATTAGAAGATCATGCTCATCAACATGTATATTCATAAGGAAGATTTAATTTTTTTTTCATTATTTGATTATCATTGAAAGTATCATTTATTGTTTAATATTACTATTATTATTATTAATTTATTATTCATGTCCAGTTTATTTACAGAAATACTCAACTTTTAAATTTCATTTCATTTAAAACTACCTAAGATTTATTACGCATTTTCATCATATATTTATGCATATATATAAGTATTTGTTTGAATGAATTGAAGGTATTCCAAACAAATTTCTATTTGCTGAATGACCAATATTTTTCTGTTTATTGTTACATACTTCTATTTCAGTAGTAATTTTTCTTACATTGTCAATTAATCAATTAATGGACACATTATCATAGTATTTTAATAACGTTAATGAGAAATTATGTTATTTACATAGATATTAATTAATCGTTTAAAGATCCCCATCATATTAAAAGACTAATATTTGAACAAAGAATATTCTTTTCGATAAATTCTCTTCAGGTTCTACAATTTATACATCCAAATTAATAATCCGAAAAATTGGCCAAGTTAAGGGCGAAGTACATCGTTTAAAGCATGTAAATTTAGGATTGTCAAGCCAAATAGAATAAAATTGTTAATGTTGATATGACTTACATAGAATGTATATATCTGTATATATGTTAAATGAAAATTTAAGATCCATGATCAGAATAAACATGGGTCAGATAGGGTGAGAGAGGTATGATAGTGCAATTACAATTCGATCAAGCGGAAGATTAAATTGTGTGAAAAAATTAGTAAGACGTAATAAGGAGGAATCAATGCGAAATGAATGAATCATGTATAGGGGAGATTAATGATGATATTTAACCAATAATAATAATAAAATACAATTATTTGTGAATAAATATAAGAGAGACAATTACATTTGACTACAAATGGTCGTAAGTACATAGTCAAATTAGTCATCCAATAGCTAAGATTACTGTTAATTAATTGACCTTGTGGTTGGCCAAGGGAGGAGCAAGGGTTGGAGATATTTCTTCTGTACACATAGCTCCGGTTTCTTCATCCTGATGGCAACTGCCTCAGCCGTTTGAAGGACTTCAAGCCTGACAAGTTTTGGCAAAAAATTACTGACCTTATAAATAATTGAAAAGGATTGGTTTATACTGGCACTATGACTAGTTTGTACTAAATGGGCCAAAGTCGAGCTGTTTACTTTCTTCATCAGACCTTTGCTTAGCCACGCTGGGAGGTGTTCACGAGCACGAAAATGTAAATTCCTAGAATTTCGATTAATATAACTTGCTCCACAGGAGCAGTCAAACTGATAAATACGAAATGAGGTGGTCATTCTAGGTACTTCATCTTTAAGCCTCGGTGTCACCATTGGAAGCGTAGAAAACACTAAACGTAGTTCACCGGCGTTGAAGGATTTTTGGATTGATCTGCGTAATCTCTGAGTAAGTATTTAGCTAGCTGCATCCCCTCTGAATTGTAGGTGTATGAACAAGGACTTCTTCTTGACCGTTTGAATTTCGCCTAATTTCACATTCATGATCATATATTTAATTATAAACTTTCTGGGGTAACCGTTCTCCCTCAGAGCATTATACAATGTGTTTAGCTCATCTTCAACTATATCTGCCGGACATATAGTGCGTATTCGGTAGCTAAGGGTTTTGATCAGGTTTCGTTTGTACTGTAGAGGTACAAAGCTAACGAAGTGCCTATATTAATTACTTATTAAATAAAGTAAGAAATTAATTTCATTACTTTGTTTATGTTTAAAGAACCTCTTAAGAAATACATGTTTATCAATTAACAGTCCCAATATAAGTATTTAAATAAGAATAAATTTATCACCAACCATTAAATTCCGCATTATATGTATCCGTTTGCTAGATGAGACATTTTTTATGATTACTAGAAGATATGTTTAATTTTTTTTGATGGAATCATTCTAGTCCGAGTAATACTTGGTTTACAAACAATCTGTGAGGGTTTCTAAGTATTCGTTTTATAATCCTGATCTTAGTAATTGTAGATGAGAGCTAATAACTGGCCAGACGAAGTTATACAACAATGTTTTTTGCTAATATCCTCTCGAAGACTTGAATCCAGCACTGATCGGTTCAAATATTTTAATTTAGAAACACTCGATTACCAAGATCACGAAGATTCATAATGAAAAGTGTATTATTTTTCTGTTTCATTTTGTAATTTCTCTATCACTTACGTAACTATGTTGTTTGACCTCTTTTTATCTTTGCCGACTGAATTCTTACATGATTGTTACAATATCATTGAAACATATCAGCCATGACGAAATTATACTAACTAGCTTAGTAGTTTCATGCTTTATTTCAAACTTTCTGTCGATATGCAAAGATGGATAGTGGCTAGCAGTGGAATCCAGGACGCGTGTTTCGTCCTATTTGGAACTCGTCAGATGGATTTACCTGCTTACCATGCTTGTGAATTTAGGCTATATCGAGGCAATACGCACAGTATGCAAATATGTCAATTAGAGACTGACCAGTTGCAGTCCTAACACATCAATGGGAATATTCAAACAAACAATACTAAGTGAATTTTTCTGTCGATATGTTTTAGCAATTATTATTACACTTCAATATTTCAGTTCGCTAGGAAAGTTACTATGTTTTAATATTCAAGATTAAATGAATGGATGATATAGAATGAGACAGAAATTTTTCTTAGACATTCTTTCTTATCTATAATCGTTAATATTTATTCAAATGACTCCAATGATTAGAAAACATTATGAACCATCAGTTTACACTTTTAATATCTTTATAAAACAAGGTTATATGCACATTTGATTAGAATAAATAAACTCTTATGATTTGATTGCTTTGACACAATAGATTAAGGATTAATAGTATACGGTATATTTTTGTCAAGAATTTAATGTATGAAATTTTATACGTTAACGATCTTCACACTGAAAAATTAGTTGACTCTACTAGCAGTTTAATAACGTTCAACAATCAGATTAATCAACCATTTATGACGTCCTAATACAGTATACATTTAATTGTTTAAACTTATTCAAAATATTATTTTGTCTTGAAACTCACTTATTAACGATGTTGATCCTTTTTAATGGCAGTTGCAAAATTTGAATATTGATAATAAACTTAATGATGAAAATAATTTTAACAAAAATGTAAAATCTCTCTTTTCATAGAATATTTTCAGTCGGATTAATGAATTAACTTACCGTTATGATTCTTGAATAATACATTCAAACTTGAAGTTTTTAGCTAAATCACAAGTAGTTATTTGAATACTCTAATGAACTAAAGAAAAAAGCATTACCATCTCATTCTTTTACTAAACAGAAAACAACTGTATACTTAGATAATTAATTTAAATGATTTGGTTTATTAAGTAAAGGTTGAAAAGTTTAAAGTTCTTTAAACACCTTAAGTGAAACAGTGAGACTTTATGGTAAATCTTTCTACTTTGTCAGAAGTAATTTCTAAGTGGATCATGTCAGTATTTAGCTCAGGAATAAGTAATATAGAGTGGTTATATTCCTCAACTTTAGGCTAGTTTCATATGCATATGTGCATTCAGATAATCACACTTCAGATACGGCTTGAAAAGAATCACGATTAACTGATGCTTATTGTATATTTGTCTTATGGTTTATTTTTTTTTATTTCCCTCACCCCATAGTTCAAAGACGCCGCGACTTCAAAAAAAGCATCATTAATTAAAATATTATGGATATCTGACAATTAAGGCTTATAATATCATTACCACCCACAAATGTTTAGTTAATCATTAAGCCGACACTTTATTGAACAATAATGAGTAGATATATTATGCCATCGATTCAGGTAAAACGCTTCCTAAACAATGTAGGTTTTTTCTAATAGTATCAGTTAAAAACGAGATGCTTGATAGAGAATTCACAAATTCAGAAAATAAAATAATAAATTTAGCACGAATTAACATGACGTACAAATTGATTAACTCCCATCTATATGTGTATTAATAATAACTCAAACGATGAATAAATGGATTTCATATTTTTAGTTTACCTACTAGAAAAGTTAATTTAATAGAAAAAAAGGAATAGACTTTTAATCTTGACCATATCCGTTTTAGAACTAACAGTAGTATTCCTTATTATTTTGAAAACGTCTTAATTAGCTGATTATAAGACAAATGAATTTAAACACTTCGACAGTATGTAATATGGTAGCTATTCTTCCAGGTCTTGTATGCAAACGCGTTTGTTGTAATGTGGCGACTTATGAAAAATGTTAGCTAGTAAATGTCATATTAGGTGATTGAATAAGTCTTATGTATAGACTTTGTTCTAGTTGGACTAGTCAGGATGGCATGCTCAAATCTTTAGTGGACTATTGCCCCCCGTAATATTCAAATCTGTATCACTCAGTTTTACCATAACCAAACTATTTTGACGGTAATAAACACTTTGTATCTCGGCATCCTAACACAAACACCGTGTCTAAGACTTCCTCCTGATTATCTACAATACCTAGACATAGACTGCAAAATCTAGTTACTTAGACTAAGGAACACATTGCAACTGAATTGATAGACACTGGTTTGACTCAGTGACTAGTTAACGCAACAAAGCTTATGTTATGCTTAAGTTCTAGGTATTGAAAAGAATGGTGAACAGCAGCAAATGACAAATAATGGAGATATTCTGTCCCCAAATTTACGTTATCTTAAATTAAATTACGATAAAGAAATATTTTTGAAATTGCGTAAGAAACACATTATCCATCCAGAACCATACTAAATAGCTGAATAGTTTTGAAAAATGTCCTGAACTACTAACCTGATAACACCATCTTAAAGAAACATTAGAGATTCAAATTTAATTCTGTTAACTAATTATTTACTACAACTTTTTGGACAAAATATACACATTATTACATTTAAAAATCCCTAGTCTCTACCATTGTACTTTACTCCTAGTGTTATAAATTATTTTCAACTTTTTTTTCATAATTTTATTTAAATATTACGTAACTAGAACAGTATATTGAATACTAATAAACAAGTGCATGCTGGCAAAATACTTTGAATAATAGTCTTCTTTTGAACTGTATTTATATGTGAAGCAATTTAACCAACTGTTTATGTTTATATATTACATATATTTTCTCAAATAAAATACAGTTTTCTATTCAGTGAATATTCTCGTGCACAGGTTTCACTTCATCTGGAAAGTTTGTATTTAAGATAAATTACAAATAGGTTATAAAAGGTAAATGTTTCATAAGTGAAACAAATATTTAAATAAAACGTTCATAAGTTTATTTAAAAGCCCTGAATAATACAACAGTAAGAGGACCAGAGACCAGCATAAAAATACTAACTAGAAGATTGTTACTGTTCAGTCTTATACCAAGGAATAGTTTAAGCTTAACTTTCACTAACCTAGACAAGATCAAACCGACAGACTGTTTAGGGTAAAAGCTCAGATTACGTTGTAAATCTCAGCATCTTATTTCATAAGCTGCATGAATTAATTAACTCTTCATTGTTGAACACTGTCCTTGTTAGAAGTGGTATAATACAAGGTAGTGTCTTAGGCCCTTTGCTCTTTTTGGTGTTTATCAATGATATTTGTGAGTGTTTCTGTGTGAGCAAGCCCCTTCTGTACGCAGATGATCTTAACGTAGTGTATTCATTTCCTCCACACGAGCTGCACAATATTCAAAATTGCATAAGCATGGAGCTTAACAAGGTAGCACAGTGGTGCTCCAAATGGCAGCTGGAGATTAATACAGCTAAATGTGGATGGATATGCTTCGGTGATACATCATTCAACTTAGATCTTACCATAAATGGTGAAGTGTTATCTAGGTTACATATAGTATTAGACTTAGGACTTAAGTTCTCCTACGACTTGTCGTTTACAGAACAGATATTGGGACAGATTTCCAAGTCTCAACGTCCTATAGGTTACATAATTCAAAACCTTTTTAACAATGAATCACGTATTTAAATATACAAAGTTTGGGTTCGACCACTCTTAGAATGCTGTGCGTTTATTCTTAGTAGTCAGCGCATAAAGGATAAATTAGGTCTGGAATCAGTACAGAGACGATTTACACTTTGTATTGTTGGAACTGATTGTACCTTGACTTATAATCCTAGATGCAATAAACTTGGGCTTGACCCTTTATGGAAGAGGAGACTCAAACTAAATCTTGTCTTATTCTTCTTCAAAATACTTAACAAACTATCCTTTACATCCAAACAAGCAATTCAGTAGGTAGAAACTTCTCATTACGACATACGTAACTGATTGTCAATAGCGAAACAAACCCATTCTAGATCATCTCTCTATATGAATTACTTTACCTATAAGTTTTCTAGACTCCGGAATAATATCCCATAATCTATCCATACGATAAAATCTCTCCCATTCTTTGTTCTCTGCACTGTTTCATACTGCTCCTCTGAAAATGCATTAAATGTTCTAGCACCTGTAAGTGTATCTTACTCTTTAAATGTTTAGCCCCCACAGACCTCCCAATCGATGTTGGCCCATCAACAATTGAAGAAATCAGCATGGCCATCAGACAAATCAAGAGCGGCAAGGCAGGGGGACCAGCAGAGTCACTGAAAGCAGATGTATCAGCAACTTCAAAGATACTCCACTTTCTCTTCAGTAAGATTTGGGATGAAGAACGAGTACCAACAGACTGGAAAGAAGGACTTTTGATCTAAATCCCAAAGAAAGGCAATCTCAGCAGGTCTGATAACTACAGGGGCGTCACTCTCCTTTCAATACCAGGAAAAGTCTTCAACAGAGTGTTGTTAGACAGAATGAGGAACTCCGTAGACGCCCAACTCCGAGATCAACAGGCTGGATTCCGTAAGGATCGATCGTGTACAGACCAAATTGCAACTCTACGGATCATTGTGGAACAATCAGTTGGATGGAATTCATCACTATACATCAACTTCATTGACTACGAGAAAGCATTTGATATCGTGGACAAGACAAGACTATGGAGCCTTCTTCGACACTATGACGTGCCTGAGAAGATAGTCAATATCATAAGGAATTCCTATGATGGATTAAACTTCCAAATCATTCATGGAGGATAACTCACAGACTCATTCGAGGTAAAAACTGGTATTAGGCAAGGGTGCTTACTCTCACCCTTTCTCATTCTCCTGGTGATCGACTGGATCATGAAGACGTCAACATCTGGAGGGAAACACGGGATACAGTGGACAGCTAGGATGCAACTGGGCAATTTATACTTCGCAGATGACCTGGCTCTTCTATCACACACGCAACAACAAATGTAGGAGAAGACGCCCAGTGTAGCAGCAGCCTCAGCGGCAGTAGGTCTCAATATAAACAAAGGGAAAAGCAACATTCTCCGATACAATACAGCATGCACCAATCGAATTACACTTGACGGAGAAGCTTTGCAGTATGTAAAGACCTTTACATATCTGGGCAGCATAATCAATGAACACGGTGGATCTGATGCAGATGTGAGGGCGAGGATCGGCAAAGCAAGAGCAGCATATTTACAACTGAAGAACATCTGGAACTCAAAACAATTGTCAACCAATACCAAGATCAGAATTTTCAATACAAATGTCAAGACAGTTCTACTGTATAGGGCGGAAACCTGGAGAACTACGAAAGCCATCATCCAGAAGTTACAGGTGTTTATTAACAGTTATCTACGCAAGATACTTCGGATCCGTTAGCCAGACACTATCAGCAACAACCTACTATGGGAGAGAACAAACCAGATTTCAGTGGAGGAAGAAATCAAGAAGCGCTGGAAGTAGATAGGACATACATTGAAGAAATCACCCAACTGCGTCACAAGACAAGCCCTCACATGGAATCCTGAAGGCTAAAGGAGAAGAGGAAGACCAGAGAACACATTACGCCGAGAAATGGAGACAGACATGATAAGAATGAACAAAAATTGGATAGAACTAGAAAGGAAGGCCCAGGACAGAGTGGGTTGGAGAATGCTGGTCGGCGGCCTATGCTCCATTGGAAGTAACCGGCGTAAGTAAGTAAATGTTTAGCCATTCTTCTTAGTGAATTCCCTAATTAAAACCACTTACCTGCTGTCACTTTACGTTAACACTGTCCCTAGCAACCTTAATGTATTTGAACAATATCTAACATGAACAGTGGTAAACCTGACCAACATATTTCGGTAATCAATGTTCTGTTGTTCTGTGCTCTCTGTTTTCATTTTACTTTCCCTAGTTGTGGAAAGATATCAATAATTTGTTCTGGCACAAGAAATAACCTTAAATAACACCCTCCATAAATCAACAGGCTATACACTTAAGAAAAAATTTAAAGTTCCCTGCTGCTGCATTGGATTGCTGTAATACATATCATAGATGCACTACCTAAACAATTACTAAACTAACAAACTTAGAACAATCTTATATCACATGTTTGTTCTTTATATCTAATGTTACTATTTATATCAAATTGATCATGCCTGTAGACTGGCGTGAATTCTGTAATTATTATTTTCAGAATATATATATTATTATCATTATATTAGGTTTACTAGATACTGTTGGTATGACATTTGCTCAGCTCATAAAAAACGACAGTGTTTTATTGATGTTTCTGCTACAATGATGAACTGCGTCCTTTTACCATTATCCAATTGTTAAACAACTTTTTCAAGCACATTGATAGATAGTGAAACGTTTCACAAAACAATAAAATCATTAATGAACAAGTATCAGAGGATTTTGTCCATTAGTTTTGAAAATAATCCGTTTTATTTAATATTAGGATACAGAATAAAGTAGTTTTGCCGTGCAACCGATGCTCCACCAGGTGGAGTTGAACATTCAAGATGATTAGACAATTATCGATTTGTAGGAAACGATTCATCAGCCCCATTGGAAACCATACATTATCATATCGAATTCCGGTGAAAGGCAGAGAATAGCTTAGATTGTCTTACAGCTATTTAGGTTGTGAGGTTTTTTAACAAGGTCCATAATTAACGATTTAACACACACCTGCAAATTGGATAGATTAATGAACTACATAATAGTTAAGTAAGATGTTTCTCTGAACCTACAAATAAAAACTGTTGAATAAAGAATCAAAAAACCGGTTTGTAAGTCCGACAAAAAATACGTTAAACGCATCAGAAAGTCACAGTAAAGATTTACTTAAATTATTTAGTTTTGAATATGTTACTGTTATAGCTAATTGTAAGTGATTGACGTTTGCCTCCATTTTTATTCTCTCAAACAGATGTTAAGTTATTAAATTCGAAATTAAATGGGTAGTGAAGAAAAGTAGCTTGAATTTTATGAGCTCCTTATTCATCGGTGATCAGTTAGTCAGCCACAACATAGGACCAGGCATATATATGCATCGGTTCAAGTTCCCACACCTCATTATCACAACAAGATGACCATCGAATTCATAGAACTAAGTACTTCAACAGTAGTAATATATAAAAGAAAGATTGCATATAAGAATGTAACACATGGAGAAAGAATTAGTTCGTAGAAAGAAAGATATGAAGTAATTGTAAACCCACGGTTTAAGGGAAGACAGAGTGCATACACCTACGCCATTGTGATCGATTTTCAGCCATGTCACACAGAGTCACCGACCATTGGTTATGATAGTCACGTGGACCCCAAGCAAGTAGTCTACATCTACCAACATGGCTCAGACTAGGAGTTAGTGATTTCAAGCACTGATGCCACGTTTTGGTTTGACCACCCTTAACTCTCTTCCAACCATCCCCAATACCAGTCAGCATTGCGCGTCATGGTAATCGGTGTTCAGGCATATGTAACACGTGCCCCAACTATCTCATGATGAAGACTCACAACCTCATCAACTGATTTACTATCATTCCCTAATACCCTGCGTCTTACCTCACTATTACTTACCCGGTGATCCCAGCAGATGCGAGCAATATTTCTAAGACGCCTGTCATCAAATACTAGTAACTCACGAGTATCCTCTACTCTTAATGGCCACGTTTCTCTACAACTGAACTACCAGACGAACTACTACTACTAGACGATGCCTCTCCTTATACTTAAAATCAGTGCTTGTTAAAAATAAACGATTGTCTGAGCACAGTTGCAGCAGACGACCATCATCATCTGTTCACTGAGCCGAAATACTAAAATACCCATCTAAATGTCTTTCTGTTTGGTTTAAGCTACCTACTTGAGTATTAAGGTCACCTGTTACAAGTACTATGTTTGGGTGTTTAGCTTTTTGAAGAAGTTCAGAAAGCTTTCTGTAAGATTCATCTTTCACTTCATCCGGACTGCAGTCATTGGGAGCGTAAGGAGAAACGACGAAAAGGCAACGACGTGTATCCTTATCCTTTAGAGTTCTTACAGAGCAGTTTAGCCGAATAGCACATACGTGATTGCTAACAGGGATCTATTCTAATAGTGCTTGTTCTGCTCTCGTACTTACTGCTATGCCTACACTCGCCAGTCCACGAGAACTAGCCGTCGGGTCGCCAGATACACGGAGGGTGTATATCGTAGGCTCTCTGTTTTGGCGAGATGAGGTCAAATGGATGACCACACTAGGATCTTGTATGCGTGTTTCGGAGACACAGCGTACACCAATCGTACCAGACTCGGGGATCTTAGCCAAGAACGTCTGCTGTCCGATTCGATATAGGGTGCGTACGTCGAAGGCTCTAATGTGTAGTCTGGAGAGAGGCTTCAGTGGGCTTGGGATAGTATATCCCACACTATAATCGTTGGTCATCGTGGCACTTGAAGAGGAAGTATGATGTTGATAGTCGAGGTGGGAGGAATAATAGGAATTGAAGAAGGAAACTGATTATGAATACAGTGGTCTTGAGTGGTCAGAGGTTTGAAGGCGGTTTTCACTTCCCGGTTGCCCATACCGTGGAAGGGTTCTTCTAATGGTACCTGAAAATAAAACTGGGTTAGAGTTGGTCTAAGTGACCTGAGAACGTGACCGTAGTGCCCAATGGACAACTGCTTGAGGCCGGTGACACACGAACATTTTGTGGGCAATTTCCATGTTATCTCAGTACTTGTTGAGACTTTTTTCCGGATACGGATACCCGTGGGGCGCGCATGTTTTAGGGTCAATCCTCTCTAACCACACATCCGCTTTGTGGGAAGGCAGTATAGCTGTTATTCTGATTTTTTGAAGGAAACACTTTACTGCCGTCACACCTCAGTACAGTCAGCAGTACGACTTCGCCCTCAGACCATGGGTTTTCTGCTTTTAGTCTAATCGCTATTCCACCGACCTGTCTGGCATGGTAGGTCCCTGAGGAACGACTGTTTCGGCTAGTTTAATCCGGTTGGGTCATCACAATAAGTAGGCCCAACCCACATGTCAAGGTAGCATTAATGGTAGGGTTTACTAGTGATTCACTTATAATGTCAGTGATTACGGTATATAATGCATTTTATTTGTAAATTCATTACTTTATCATATGTTCTAGGAGCAAAATCTACATTCTTTGCGGGAAATGTTAAAACCTTATATATATATATATATATATATATATATATATATATCGGGGAAATGGAAACCTTTCGCCTACCAAAACTTTCTGCAAAGATAGTTTACATAATTAACTGAATTAGGTTAGTTAGCCATTAGAATCAGGAAGCACTGGGTAAATCTATTCTGGCATAGAAATTTGTGACAGTGCATAAAAACAACTCCAGAAGTGAAGAGTCTAACAATTTTAGGCCTGTAGCAGCCAAATTACATTTGTAACACTAAGTAAGAATCCAATTATTTACATTTTCAACTCCAGTTGATTCAAAACGATCGTTTTTGCTGCTGATGATGAATATATCACACTTGTAATGAGTGTCTGGTTCTAGATGGTCACAGTATTTCACTACAGTTTAGGTAATGAGATTCGCAGTTAGTCATTAGTGAGTATACAGTTATTATGAACATGAAACTTTATAATGGTTGTTCAACTTGAAATCACCGTTATATTCTCCTGGAGTCTGATGATTACCTAGCTTAAACCACTACATGGTAGTGACTATCTCTAAGTTGAACAGTCTACACAACTGCTAAACTAATAAAAACATCTTTGTATAAAGCTCTGTTTGCAACTAAACAAGCTTTAGTAAATTAGTCGCATGAAACATAACCAACCATGATTAATAAAATACATGTGGACATTAACACAAATAATTTACCTAAATACAATCCAGGATCATGATAAACATTGGTTCGTATATTTTCATTGTCATCACTTTCTTCCAAGGTTAAACGACGTAACTGTATCTGTTAATAACCATATTTGTGATATAATTTTTGGCAGATTCAATTTATTTTACCTGAAGGTGTAATTTGCTCGTGAATAGAAGCTTTTTCCATCCGAATAGTTTTGCTAACTCTTCAACAGGTCTACTTGGCTGACTTAGTGTTGTATTAACATAGATCTCACGCCATAATGAATCACTATTACATATCTTTGAATAAACAATAACTCAAACGGTAAAGATAAAACCATTACCTCATGAAAGTATTTTGATGTAGTCCCTAAATTAATCACATCTTCCAAATTTAGATAAAAAATTATCTCTACTAAAATTTCGTTCGGTATTCTGACTAAATAATCCAACTTCCCAGCACATATGTTCAGACAGTAGTCCAGTGTTTTATGGCCCATAACCCTGAGTATTTCATCTAGGAAAAATTAAAAAATTAGCGGCGGATGTAGACATTTTTTACGATAAGCTGTTAAATTAATTTCCGTTTTAATCTAAGAGTTTCACCACTTCATTTCTTGTTGATAAGTCACTTTTAACTGTGGTTTTTTGAGAAAAAAAGTGATTTAACTTGATTTAACTTCCTACTGTTTCTTTGATTTATTGACCCAAAATCTAGTATTATATTAATAAACGTTTCACATTAAGCAGAATGACCACTAAAGTCATTCCAATCATAATTTTCGTTCTTTAAAATAACAATCCAACTTACTATGCATACGATCGTCTTGTTCGAATTCCTCATAGGTTGCTATACTTTCACCTGGATGAAACTTTGCCCCATCATTTCTTGATGTAATCCTCCACCATCTCAATTTGAACTTTAAAAAAAAGAACACTTTTAATTTTCTGGGAGCATCTTTTAAATTCATTGACATTTTATGTGGTAAGTGACTTCATTAACATTTACGACGCACACTTAAAACAGTTAAGTAAGACAAAAATTGATAAACGATTGATCGATCTAAGAAACTTTTCAATATCTACTTTTTCTTCCTGATGCTGTTAAAAACTTTTCTTGTTATCAGTTTCCACTCGAGTATAGATCCTTTAGTTTTCATTAACAAATTTATGTTTACCTGTTTTTAAACTCAGAATGCTACTCAATGTTTACGTAAGTACAAAGAATATATATTTGGGATAAGTGTGGCAAAAAAGCAAGCTTGTGGCAAACTATTCAAGATTCAAATGCTATAAGGAATAATGCAAATACATTATGCTTTAAAGCGCATGGCAAAACCGTCATACTACTGCATTGTATAAAGGTGACGATTGTAAGAGGTTGAGATTAAATGACCTAGGATAAGATAAAGGCTAAAACAAATGATAAACGTAGCTTCATTAAGTACTGTATGGTAATGAATAAATAGGTGAGCTTTTATGAGATTACTTATAGATTTGTAACCTGGCGTTTTTAATTACGTTCTGTCTTACACTCTTCGTAAATTTTAGCTATAATATAAACAGTTGGCTTCACAGCTAAAAACAACAGGTAGTTGATATCAGGTATGAGTCTTTCAAATCTAAAACACGACTTAGCACGCTGGTAAATAAACCACTACTTAATTTGCGTTGTACGAATAACAGTGAACCCGTAGTGTCAGTTGCTGTATCAAGCTCACACAGCTTATTCTAACATCTGGTTAGGCTAATTTCTCCATTCTTGTTGAGTCACATTTCGACCTTATTATTTATTCACTTATCAACCTTGACTGCTTTTATGTAGGCGTATGTGTGTTCATTTCTTATCTTACTCATCATATGTCTGTAACTTATTTTTGTCTAATTATAAATATTGATTCACGCTTCAGTTCAGTCGGTCACAACGTAGAACTTCGTACGTACGCACATCAGTTCGAGTTGCCATACCACATTAACACAGAGATGCAGTTGCTGATTCAAATCCCATAGTGGTAAAAATAGTAAGAGTATAAGCGGTTATCCGAAAGATTAGGGTTTGAAGATGTTATTCAACGAGTATAATCTAGTGAAATAAATTTGGAAAGAGAAGAGGATAGAGACATGAAGAATTTAGAAGATTAGAATTTGGGAGAGCACAAAGAGTGGATGCACCTTCGCCATTGCAAACGATTTTGAGCCATGTCATTCAAGGTCTCTAACCATCGATTGCTATCATCTCGCGGATCCCAACCAGGTAGTCTACTCCTACCAACACGGCCCAGTTCACTTGTCAGTGACTTCATGGATTTGTGCCTCGTTTTGGTCTGGCCGCCCCTAGTTTTCTTCCAACCTACTCCTACACCATAAAACATTGCACGTCGGGGCAGTCGGTGGTTGGACATACGTAATCTATATCTCAGCCATCTCAACTGATGAAGTTTCACTACTTCATTAATCAATTTGCCATCCTTACCTAGTACATGTTTCTTAAAAACTGCATTACTTACTCGGTGGTCCCAGGATATACGAGCAATGCTTCGAAGGCACCTATGATCGAAAACTATTAGCCTAAGCTTAATTAAACGGAGTTAGCCCACATGCCTTGTCCTCTTTGCTTCCTCTGTTTCTTTTCTCAGATTGTCTGTGCTGAACGATGATTGTACAAAATATACGTATTCAAAAATTCATTCTCGTATTTGATTTATTTAATTCCGTTATTCACTAACGCGATTTAAGTCGATGATTATGTACGAGAATTGGCGACATATGTATTTCAATAACAAGCAGCAAATGCTCCACACGAAGTCAGATCTCGGGTCACTAAACACCTTTCGAATTCATATAAAAACGTATACAATCTTTCAAAAATAAGAAAACGCTCAAAGTTTTAATTGAATCTGTCTCTCAGTCTAATGATAGACGATTCGGTATACTTTCTTTTACTTTGGGTTATAAAAACATGAGGATACAAGTTAAGATAGAATTCTCTCTCTGCAAGCTTACTCGTTTTATCTTTTATTTATTTTAACGATCTAAAAATTGGGAACCGACAAACGGGAGACAGTTGAATGAAAAAATAACAATTATTCATAAGGCGAACAAATAAAAATATAATATAAATAAAGCTAGAAAAACGATAGATGAGTAATGTATTCGTCGTAGTTATAGTGCTGAGATTTATATTAAACTTCAGAAGTAGACAATCAACTGGTGAAATCCAGTTGTTAAGCAACTATGTGTCACTTCATAGTTTTACATGATCGAAATTTAAACTTACTTAAGGTCGTAAACTTTTATGCCTGAATACTGAACCCTTATAAATTTGCTGTTAATAGTTTCATCCAGTTATTATAAGTTAAAATTGCAACTATAAAGGTTTATACTATGAATTTTTGATAAGGTAAAACTATAAGAATATTTTATGAATGTTTTGTGGGAACAAAGCTGATAAATTTCAGCGGCGAATGTGTATGTTTGCGAAGTTTTAATCGCTCTAAAAATGCAGATATGAAGTGATATTAACTTGCAATTATGAATTAGCAAGCGTACGTATTAGCAAAACATTATTACAACAGTTTGTCATAGTATATTCCATTTGCACGAGCCACTTTTCTTTTGAAAGGGTTGGATGACACTTTATCATCAAAAGAGCTGAAGTTTTGAAACTTTCCGTATATGTTTTGACGTGTTACATGAGTAATGAACTTTATACAAACCAACTGTAATTATACTACAAACGCAACTATTTCTTTAAGTCCTCTGTGATGTTTGAGTTATTTTCTCTGCCTTTCGAGACACAAAAGTCTTTAAAAAAACAGTTCTTAGTCATTTTTCAGTAAGGCCGCAGAAATATTTGCCGAATACCGTTAAAAACAATCACATAGTTCGGGATTACATCTGACTAGTCAAATATAACCTTTTGAAACTTCGGAAAAGGTTTTTTCTCTGCAACAAATCAAGCCATAGATATAATCGTACGAAAATTGCATTTAAATTAAACGAAATTTCCAACTCAAAACTAAGTAAGTTGACTGGGTATTCATTCACTAAATTACACAATTGCTTGTTGTCAAGTTCAAACAACTGCGTTTATTCCATTTTGACCCGTAATAAGTCTTAAAAACCTAACCAAAGTTGAACAGTAAAATTCTTATGACGATAAGTGATAAAAAAGCAAATTTCATGATGTTGAGATAGTAGGGCTAAACAATACACTCCCGACATCTCATATAACGTTATATCGGCAACTCACTCGAAGTTCGAAAAATTTAGATATCAAATCAAGACACATTCGAAACACTCGATATCGGAATCATGCAACGTAATCTCGTTATTTAACGGTAAGTTCGTCAAATATGAGTAAAACTTGTTTGTTACTACTAACTTTAGTTGATGTTATTAATAGATGGTAAAAATCTTTGGACGGGGCTGGAGCAATAGCCGCAAACTGCGCTATATTTTCAGGGTCAAATATTTTATAATACGCAATCAATGGATTTTTCAACACAGTGGTTATATCATGTTTCATTTTTAAAAAGTTTTATTACACAGCGTATGACGACGCAGAATTTCGGTTCATTTTAACTACTTTCGAGTTCCAATGTATCAATGCACTAATGTTCAGTCACAGCTTTAGTCCACATCTTTTGGATTAAATACTTTAGTGAAAAGTAGGTTTCGGAAGCAGACAAATCTTAAATTGATGTTGTTTGACTTTGGTTTTTGAATGCTTTCTGTTGATACCACAGATAATTGGTCATAGATAGACATAAATTAAAGACCACTTGACCATCAATGTATTTAAAGTCTTTCCGTGATTCAGCAGTGAAAAACCAACGAGATCTCAGCTATTCTACTGCTTCTGACGTTAGAAGTTAAAGGCGCTATTACTAACTTTGTAACTGGCATTCGTACAAGCTATTCAGTATTATACCTAAAAGGCAAAGATATATGATTCTTGTTGATGCACCTTAAACCTTGAGATAGTCGTCTCTAAATTCCTTACACCTTCAAGAACCAACTTTTTAACCATCAAATAAGTCCGATTAAATCTCCCCGACAAAGAAATAAAACTTCTGTCCAGCTAGGGTCTGTCCAGTAAAATTGATGAGGACAATAACATTGTCGAAGATATTCAGAACCATTTGTTTTGGGAATTAACATACCACTGCAGCTCACCACTTCAATAGTGAAGAAGTTATGATCTTAAAAAAAAACCAGTCAGAAGTTTAAAAACAATGAGCTTACTGTCTGAAAACACTCTGATAGTTTGTTATGTTCAGAAGCGTAGGATCATATCTCTGTACTCAAAGGAGCCATGTGAATTTACAATATATACTACGTGCAGTAGACGTTCGATTGTTCTCGAAACCTTGCAGTTCTTCCACAGAGTGTCATCTCGGACCTACAATCAGACACCAGATGAATTTTTTCGATGTCGTTATCTATCATAGATCACACCTTATTCGTGAAAATTACGTCGTTCGATTGTTTGGTCAGAAAGTCAACAAAGATGATGTTTTCTTCCAAGTAAGCGGATTTTAGCCATTCAACTCTGATATTATCTTTATTCCCGTTCTTATTAATGGCATAGTACTCAGATTCATAGTAAAGAACATGCAGCGTAAATATATACCCAAAATAAAAAGTTCTCTAAGTCTTCGAGATTTGATGCGAACCTCATTATTTTTAATGAATCCATCTGGCTGAATGTGCTCGGTCACTCATCCACACTCGATGTCGAGTGGGTATACCGTGATACGCTTCTCTCACGACCGTTCGAGAGCTCCGATTAAATGCATCCCAACATATTCATAACCTTTCAAAGGTTTCTTCGAACCTCTTCATTTCTGAACGTTGATTTGACTGGGTTCGTATACTTAAACTATAATGATTTTACGTGTCAGTTGTTGTTAGGCTCGGAATGCCTGTGGCACCTTTAAACTTGATGGTGCTCTTCGTATGCAACTTAGAGTTGTCGGTGTAATGAGTTGCAACGTACAAAAACGTGAGTACTAAGACATAAGGCGGGTGTGACGAAAACGTCAATCAATTTCGGTCACGTCTTCAAGCTTACTTGTGTAGGAATATAGATCCACATCTATTGATGAAGATGAAGGACGTACTGAGGCGCGAATTCTGAGAGTTGTAAAACTTTTTCCGCGTGGTTTAGATGGATTCCCACTGGTGTATTTGTAGTGTGTATTATACTGATGTTATCATGCTATCTTGTACATCTAATATATTTTACCCCTGAAAAATAAATTTCAAGAACAATTATCAGTTCAGACATACTATCGTGGAATCACCTTTCTACATATTCTATGTGAGCTAATCAAGGTTAATGTTGACATGTATTTATCTCTTAATCATACTAATTGATACATAAATACTCAATCAATAGTTACTATCTCAATTAATAATTGAACGTTTTATATCCAAAATACATTCCATACCCACAGTCACTGATTTTGATATCAACCCAGGTAATACTTATTGCTATATACTAAGATATGCTATTTACTTATACGATCTCTCTACTCTGCTTCCAGATATGGACGACAATTGCAGTTAAAGAGAAATATCACCAATTCTTAAACTAAGTACAAGGTCAAAATCTGCAATCCCTATGTCTGACGAATCAGTACTTGACAAAGTCAAACTTCATTTTCCAAACTATTCTCTTTTTTCCACAAATCTTGCTATCACTACCTGATTCTCTGTGAGACAAACCCCTCCATCTATTCGTACAGTATGTCAGCCGTAAGGCTCTTTAACATGAAATGTACAACACACTCGCACGCTGAAAAGTCAAGACAGTGCACGCATAAGCATGATTTAATAAGGCCAAAATTACAAAAACCATGATGTCGAATGTTACATCTTTTATGCATCAAAATGCTGATCACCATAGCACTGAAAACCGTCTTACTGAACTTAACAGTAAACATAAACAATAAGCACCTTTCACACATATGGGCCATTAATGATGAAAAATACCTCGAACAACTCAATAAAGCCGAATGTATCCTGCATTTTGTATCTGAAGAAGTAACGAAAAGAGTAGTGTCTTCTTACCATACAGGTGTGTACAATATCCCTGTCCTCGAGCATGTGGCATGTTGAACGTCAACTGGAAAGTCATCCGCTTGGGAAAAATCGAATAAATCGACAAGCTCCCTCCTTTCGAAATCATTCTGCTATGAGTTGATGATTGCTCAAACACCTGGATGAGAACGTTTGTGTAATGTGCTGAAGACAATGTTTCGGTAGTGTTTTGCTATGATCGTATGATCCCTATCTCTAGATGTGTCATAAAGTACGGGTGTTTTTTTACCTTTACCTTTCCGTTTGGTTCGTAGTTCCAGGATTGTTGAATGAAACTCATGCTGAAGATCAGTGTGTTTATTCTGAAAATGGGCACGTTCGAAAGGCTAGGTCCCTTGAAAATTTTCAGGGGAGTTATACAAGCTATCTACAACTTCATCGTTTGCTTACTATATATGTTTTAAATCTGAAGTGAGCTGAAAGATGTGGATCAGTTGTCGAAAATTTCCAGGCCCTTAGACGTGCGTAATTCCTGAACTGTGGTCTGTTCTGGGTAATCCGAAATGGCCACCACTTTAATTTGCAGATAGCGAATAGATAGAGCGTCATCTGTGAGTCCGAACAAATCAAGGAGATCAGTTCCCTTTCTGAATGTTCATAGCAATGCTACGTCTTCAGTGTCGTTGTGAAACAAGGTCGAGATGCTGAAGTTGAGATTCTCTGTCCATACTTGACATCAAGCAGTCATCAACACGAGCGTGCACAAAATCGAGACCTCCGAATAGGTCATTGATGAATCTCTGGAAAGCCCATGTAACATTTTTCAAGCCGAAATCGTAGACATCTTCACCGAGGCTTCTTTGAAAAAACAAACCTCGATGATGAGGGTTTTTGTGACTTCGGGACTCCGACTGCTTGACGCGGTCAGTTTGCATACGGCTCTGTTTTGGAATGAGATTAAAAGCATTTTTACTGGTTGGGTAAGCCTATATAGAAGGAACAGTACAAAAAGGCTCTCGTCAAATGCTCAATGACCAATAAACTTTATGCGTAGCAAAATTTCTGTTACTCAGCGGTGTCGCAATTTTATATTGTGGAGTAGCTTGTCTTGTCTTTTTTGGTCTGTTAGATCTGCACGATTAAGGAGAGCTCACTTTAAAGGATCATAGGTTTTAGAAAAATCACAGGTAAATATATCAGGAGTCAAGTACCTGTCAAACTTGTGCGTTAACCTTTCTCTACTGCGAGGAAGCGAGCACGTCGGTCCGTCGAATAGTGCTTATCCAAGACAGCATCCGGATAGCGAAACCGAACTTTGATAGTATTAAGCCAGAATGATATGAATTGAATGAACTGAGCTCACTCACTAACCAACATGCAAAATGCACTCTAGTACATTTATCATGACTAATTAGTCAATGAAATAAGTAGTTTGAAGAACTGTCAGTAAACGCTGCCATGTGTCGATACGCCGATAAATTGTCTTAATGTAGCGTGAACTAGTCTGATGTTACTGACAAAATCATTTTGCTGATGGCTGTGAATCTACAAAACTGAGCTATTCCGAATTTTGTAACGGACCAATAGACTCGTACATAATTAGCAATACTCAACCGAAAAAGATACTGCAGCGGAAGAGTTCGACAGGACAAGTTGCTACGATTTAAACTAAAGGTTTCTTAGTTCAAGCATCATAATAATGGCCATGATTTAGTCAAGCAACTAAAATGTCTCTCCTATGATCTGTGTTTACAGTTATCACAAATCCAATAACTCATTGAACAAAACAAAAAAACACCTTAAAATACCAATTTATGAAAAGCAATAAATGTTATCTAAACACACCCAGTAATTATTTAATTACAAATAATTTTGGAAAATAACACTCAGAGAAATTCCAATTGTATTCCTAACATAAACTGATTAAAATAAAAAGAAACATTGAAACATGAAGGCATATTATAATCCAAAGGGCATTTTATGCATATGTATAAACGGGGGAATAAGAAATGACTAGTTTCATAAATATACAAAAAGCCAAATTAAATAAACAAACCAGAAAATTAGGCATAAGTCAGCTTTACAAGGAGGGAGCAGGACTATAAAAAAAGCATCCATAATTTGCAAAACAACAATAAAAAATAATATGCGCAACAAAAGCGTGTATTTGGCGCAATAACTCGGAGTGAAAGGGAAAATAATAATATCAACAACAACAAACAGTACAGTCTCAATGAACAAACGGATGAATCATACAATTAAAATTTGTAATGGGTTGGGCCATAAGTAGAAGCAAAGAAATGCTTTAAGTTCATATACTAGTTATAATAGTAAGGAAGTTTTAGAACAACGTTAAGCTTAAATAATTCCTTTAATGAAGTTAACCTATTTTTTCGAGGAAATATATTGAAAATAAAGCTGTAGGTAGATCAGTCCAGGGAAATAAACCTAAAACCATTAATAACAGGCCGAAGAAAGTTTATGCAAAGAAAATAAATAAGGACTCATACTGTGTTGAAATTGTTGGCAATCGGCTGTATTTATATTGAAAGAGTTGTGCCAGTATTGTTACGTTAAAACGTTATTTAATTCCATATTCTTAGAAAGCTATCCCACGACCCCGTACATACTGCCATTCCATCTTCGGAAACACCGAGACAAGAAACGCGGTTATCATGACCCGCTAGAACGCCTAAAATGTTAAAAGATGGGTCTTATTTCATACATGAAAGCAATACAATGGCATAAATCTTCAAATATATGGTTGCAGTAAAGAAAAAACGCTCATCTTAAAGATACAATCAAAATATGCAATGTTTAATTTAAAGCTTTGTTTAAAGAAATACAACAATACTGAAGATAAATAATAATAATATACAACACTGATAATATTGTTGCAGGCGAAGAAACAATTTATGATGAGTAAGGATACAAATAAGATCATAACTACAAAGCTAGGAGTATAGTGAACTAGAAAGGCGCGAAAACATAGCTTGTCTTTTATCCCCGCTATTATAAAACTAGACACATTTGAAAATAATAATAAGATACCGAAAACACTACACTTAAATGTAAACGTATCATTCAGACAGGCAATAGACAAGACATTTGCAAACTCAAGGATATCGTGAAGGTAACCAATATTTTATTATCACTGAAAATAAATCCCGAAGTGAATCAGAAATGACTAAAAGCATCCATCCATAAGATTTAAAAAAACATTTGTAAAAGTAACATAAAGAAGCTATAGTCACTTACCACAACGTTCCTGTTTTAATGTGTCCCAAATATTGCAGTTAAAATCATCGTATCCACCGAGTAGAAGTCGACCACTTTTGCTAAAAGCTACACTTGTGATACCACATATAATATTATCATGGCTATACATTCCAACTTCTTGGTCAGAACGTATATCAAATAGGCGACAAGTAGCATCATCACTACCTGTAGCAAATGACATCCCGTTAGGAAAATAGATAATAGCATTGATATCAGATTCATGGCCTGGAAATGTTTGCTTACATTGGCCATCTCTTAAATCCCATAGCTGAAAAAAAGCAAATGTGATCCATGAGCTTTAATTCAACAAATAATTAAAGAGTAAACAAATTGTTTACTAAATTTTTCGATAGATTCTGCGAACTGATACTGAAACAAATGTTTGCAAGGTGAAAAGTTCGACTGACAAATATACAAACAGATAAAAATCTAATTAAATACATCTATTTAATGACGAATATACGATGGCTTATATGATTTATCTAAAAGCGCAAACATCAGTTTTCCTGATATAAGTTAAGACAAACCGCCAGATGTTACGTGATGTTCAAGTAAGTTGCCGAAACTCAAAATTTTAGCAAATAGATTTTGAAATTGAGTTAATCGAGAATATTAGTACGAACGTATCATGTAACAAATAGTAATAAAGCTATTTTTATCCTTTTGAAAGTTGTTTACTCCTAACACATAGTTGTTGGCTTACAAAACTACTGCTTAAAAGAATCCCTTACACGTATATTTATTATCTACTACCGATCGAATAGTGAAGTTTATTGAAGTATTTGAACTGACTCCCTTGCCTCTACGAGTTTACTGCTTTATGACAAGTCTACGAAAAATTTCTTCAATTGCAAAAACCAAGCAGCGTTTTATCTTGAAGAGAAACGCATGGTACCACAGCTTTTACGGTGAAAGTTCTTTTAAAAATTCAAAAGACAATAATCCGTCAACTGAACTCATGGTGTCACAACTTAAGCTAGTCGAAAGCTTTTAACGAGCTATATGTTGGATATACTTTGTCTTCCCATTGGAATACTTAAATGTGTACATTTGTTGTGTCTCTCAATCTCTATTCTCTGACGCAATATCGTAATTCTTCCTTTACTTGACATTGTTTTTTATCCATGATTCGTCGACATTATTCTAAACTTTTACTTTTTATTGTATTTGATTTTTATTATGGTTGGTTACTTTCAACTTACAAATGACGCAGACAGTTGTGAGGTTTAGTCTTGATCACTTAGTCTTTTGTTTTATAACTGTATGGAGCTCTTGTCTTACTTGTCTACTTTGATTTGCCTGTTCGTTAATCCTTGTTTTAATCTCTGGATCTTCTTCGATTCTTTTAAGTTGAGGCAATATCCCAACAAGAAATATCATAATTGACGCTAATTAATTTATTACTCTTACTGCATTTATAACGAGCGCTTCTATTTTCAACTTATATCGAAAAAATATTGATTCGCTACATAAGTATTTTAAATACCACCGCGCCATATTTATTTGTTTAGATATAGCCGAACAGTGTACCTGTAAACCTGAAGAAAATGGGGTTCCGCATGTAATTTGGACCTGTCACAATGGGAAATATTACCAAAAGTTAGTTGAACCCTAAAGATATACAGCATCAAACACGTTTAGTGCAACTAATACCGCTATCATCCAAAGCCAATTAACTACCTGCTCATACTGTTAACTATCTAACAACAGTGGATTTTTTATCAACAGGATATGTATGATGTACCTTAAAATCAAGAACACTTATTGACGTATATTTCTTCGATTTGGCCTGAAATGGAAACTTTTGAACAAACTGAAAACTTCACTCTACTAATCTGGTTTATTAGATGTAAAGTAGAATAAATACCTCAATCATTTATTTACTAATTATTATCATACAATATAAAGTTATTAATAAATTCGCAGGCAAAACGAAGTATTTTGTACTTTGAACATAAATGAATTTTGTGCCCGCGATTAGCTCATGAAAATCATTACAAATACGCACACAATAGTTATAGATTATATAACAGAAAGCCTCTTTTTATGATAACAAAATATGTTCATATGCGGATTAGTCTTAAGAAGAGTAAGTGTATGACATTCTTGTATGACTCAAAAATCAATACACAGAGCAAGCGTTTTTATAACGAACTTCCTAAAAACTAAAATTTTACAGACTTTTCATTGAAAGAAGACTCCCAGTAAACACTGTGGGTTATAGCAACCAACTAGAGTTAAATTTTGTTCATATTAATTTATCAAGTATTTATATTAGGTCCATTTAACTGAGGCGAGACGAAATATTACCTCATAAATTAGCAGAGGTTAACATGGACAAAACAAGACATACAGTTTAGGAATAACTAAATAGAAAGTTATCTAGCATAGCTTATAAAGTATATAAAATCCAACATGCATAAACAACATGAAACTCCCATACAGAAAAAATATTACTAAAAAATACAAACTAGAAGATCAGCTCTCACTACTTTTGACAAGGTTACCAGGATGAATTCTAATAAATTAACGGACTGTTTTAACAACTAGACAAACTGTGTAAAACATGTCACGCTACCACTTAACGTCAATTTATACAATTTTGTGGTTATGGAAAATAAATAACACTAACCTTTGCAGAAGCATCACATGCACCCGAAATAAATGTTTGGAGATTAGGTGCTAAACTTAAGCTCATTACATCACCTGTGTGCCCTGTAAATGAGGCGATTTGTTGACCAGTCTCGATATCCCAAAGAGCGCTACGATGCAGTAAATAAATGAGGGAAAACTACCATAAATTTTATAACTAGATACATTTAAGTGACATGTAACTTCAACAATACTATTATAAAGAAATTTGAATGAGCACAAAATTCAGTTTTTGTAATAAATGCGACGCAAACCTCATATAAGCAAAGATATGTACCATTCGAGGTAATAAAAAAAACTAATACTCAGATAGTAACGCTAACAAGTATTAAAAAAATTATTGCATGTGAGTTCGCATCAAGAAATAAAACTATTTTTCACCATTCCGTCATATGCATTTAAAAGTGCTCAGTAGTAAAAGTTTTCTAACAACCAAAAGTTATAACTCAGAGATTTAACCTAACTATTAACCACATAACGAAAACGATTTCAAAAATTTTACAAATGCTAACTGAATTTAATGTAATACAGGAATGACACTTTTAAAAAATAAAAGAAATACAGAAATCGTTTAAAATATCAAACCAGATGTTATAACGCTAGGGTTTCTTTATTATAACAGTCCTTTTACTTTAAACGTATGTGGGACGTTAATTTACCTTAGACGAATATCTACACTAGATTCCCTCCCAGTGTCTATTCTACAAGACTTCAACACAACTCAGATCAAGAACATAAGATTAGCATGACTAGAACGTAAATGTATTTCCCCACCAAAACCCGACACAATCCAACAAGAACGAACAACTAATCAATGATAATAATAAGGATAGGGGAATGTATAACACATCTAACACCTGTCACACTATCCACATGTCTGACTAAGCAAAACAACCAATCATTATCATTCTCGCCCACACATCAGATTTGATTCTAACTCCCATTAAATATATATCTGATTTGCCACAATAAATCAATATCAGAGGCACGTTCAGAGTGCTTAAGATTGGACCGCCCAAAAAGCAGATTTTAGTTGTTGGAAGCACGTTTTGTTGATAAGCATAGGAGTATCATTTATCTACATATTAGCAGTGAGATTTTCGTCACTTTTAGGTATCAAGGAATAGCAACACAGAAAATGTAGTAACATTCTCATAAATAATGTTATCCAGCTTAAAATCTCTCCTGAATATCATACTGTATACAAAATGATAAATAAAATAACTCAATCGCTAGGTAATGTGAATGAGCTACATTAGGTGTGAGAGATAATGTTATCCGGTTCCTCAAGTAGAATAAAGTGCACCGAAGTTCGAACACGGAATCATATGGCTAAAAGTCTAAAATCTTAACCACTAACCTAGCGTTCCGCAAAATGAAATAAATACATTACTACACAATAGAAACTCAAACACTAAGAAATCATTATGAAGGTGGAAAGTGGTCAGTCAGTCAGCTACAACATAGGACCATGCATATATATGCATTGGTTCAAGTTGCCACACCTCATTATGACAACAAGATGACCACCAAATTCGTAGAACTAGTAGCTTACGAGTATCTTCTACTCTTAATGGCCACGTTTCGCAGCCGTAAAGTAGAACAGAACGAACTGCTGTGCAGTATACTCTTCCCTTAATTGATAGACAGATATCTCGTCTTCACCATAGGTGACGTAAGTTGGCAAAAGCCAAATGAGCATTTTGAATCCATGCACACACTTCGTCAGATACCAATACATTCGGGCTGACCAGACTTCCAAGATAAGTGAAGTTGTCGACGCGTTCGAATACTTTACTCCCTATCCTTATTTCAGGTGTTGACACAGGCCAGTGTCCTGAAGCAACAATTTGCATCTGGAGGGATAGAAACGCAATCCGAACATTTCAGGATTGGTGCTCAGTGCTACCTAAGGACTGCATTTCATCAGAGTCTTCACCAAACAGAACTATGTCATCTGCGTATTCTTAGTCAATTAGTGGACCTCCTGGTAGGAGATCAATTCCTGAAAATTCAGTCGACGAGAGCGTTATTCCCAGCAGTAGGTCTATGATGAAGTTAAACAAAAATGGAGATAGTGGACAACCTTGCCGGACACCACTTGAGGTTGTAAAATCATATGACAGTTCGTCATAAGCTCTCACTCGACTGGTAGTGTTCGAGTAAAGAGCCTTCACAAGGTTTATGTACTTCTGAAGTACACATTTCAATGACAGACACTGTCACAGAACATCTTGGTCCACAGAGTCAAACGCTGCTATTAAGTCAAGAAAAACTATCATTGTCTGACGCCGAATAGCATACCTGTGTTCTAACACCTGACGAATAGTGAATATGTGGTCAATACAGCCACGACCAGGTCTGAAGCTAGTCTGGTTTTCTCATATTTGCCGTTCACGAGTCTTCGTTAGGCGCCCGATAATTATTGAGGCTACTATTTTAGATGCTATATTAGTCAAACTAATCCCTATATGGTTATCACAGGATGATTTTGACCCCATCTAATGTAATGGGACAATCAGTGGCTGGGAACAGTCAGATGCGACAAGGTAGCAGCAACGATCGGGGAAAAGTGGCCTCAAATCAAAAGGACAATAGCTTATATGAACGTAAAACAAATCAACACAAGTTTATGTACTCGACTGAGCCATACCGGTTTGAAGGCTAGTGATACTACCAGGTATCAAAATCAGGTGTAGAAGAGTTCGGACGCACAATATACTACTTTAAACACTAAGCTAGATATCCGATGACCTTTATTTGCTATAAAACGAGTATTTAAGCAAACCCGAAAATAATGGTAAATACACTTTTTGTGATATCACAATTAGTAGAAAATATTATTTCTGACGTTTCACGACTTAATGTAAGCCACTTCCTTCGGGATAAGTAAACAACCGAAATGGTGCGAAGGAAGCAATGAATAATATTTTTCATACAATGAAAATCATAATAGGTCTGAGCATGTCAGTGTCAAGTTACTTTTAGTCAAGGAGAATTTGCATGTCACCTGAAAATAATTAACCTACCAAGTACCATCACCTGAAGTTGTAACTATCTGACTATCATTCACGAAACGACAACATGATAAATAACCAGTATGACCAGGGAGTTCTCGACTAACTCGAACGTTACCTTCTCTAGTCTTGAGGCTATAGATTGAACATATATTGTCTAAACCACCACAGGCTACATAATTTCCGGATGGAGAGTAGGCGCATGTCATGACCCAACTGCTCCTCAAAGGAATGGCATGAACCTAGAATAATCAACATATGAGAATGAGTAAAGTTGACGTTTAATATCTTCTTAAACAAGGAATAAATAAACAAACCTAAATCATAAAAGTTACATGTTAGCTAATCTGAGAGATAAGTATCAAACAAGTGAATGAGTATTTTCCTAAGGCTCAACTGATATTTTTAGATATTTCGAGTCAAAATCTGCAAACTGTTTAGAATACGATATTAACCAGGGGTTATTCAAATGATGAACCAGGTATCAGTTATGTCGATTGTTAAACGATAGTCATTTGTAGGTTTCCAGAAACCCCGAAAATCTAGCTTTTGTATATGATAAGGGTTGAAGTAGTAGGGAAGATTTTACTTCACAGTGACTACAGAGACTGAAGCTTCCCCAAGTTACCTGGTTTTGAGGAGAATTAGAGGATGGGTAGGAAACATGGAGAATTGGCACAATACGAATCCACAAAATATGTAAAGCCTTTGTTATCCAATTAAGCTTGACCAAACTGCGTGATATTACATAATTTGGTTTTGAACACTTAGAATACCGTGAATAAAGTGTGATTTAATTTGAAGTGCTTTCACAACACCAATCCTCAAGCTTGAATTTGATTGGAAACGAAAAGCGCACAAGCCATTACAGAAGGTACGAACAAAAGGTAAGAAATAATGGGATAGTTGCATTTATTATTGTTGACAACTATGGTTTAAAAGTAGTTTATGTAGGGAATCGGTGTGTTCTGGCATTTCGTCACTAATTCAAATACCAATCTGAAGCTTAACAACAGAGAACCCACTCATAATGAGCACACGACTTGGAGCTAAAAGTGTATCTCTAACACTAGTAATAAATTGGAAAATCGCTCAGAACTACGTCATCATATTTACAAAGTAAAGCAGATCGGTATATATATGGGGACAAGCTACCGCAAAATGAAAAAGCCATTTCCGACATTCATTCTCGTTCGTAATTTCCGTTATGTTGTTTTTTTCCATAAGCGATGTACAGTTAACTGGGCTCGCTTTTAAATCTGTGGCGTTTTCTCTAGCACAATGAGTAATTTCCTGCAAATCTACTAGCCTTTCGTAAATAATGAGACTAGTAAACAATTTCTATGAAGGAACTCAGGAAACCGATTATTGTCATTGACTTTAGGGTCAAGACTGAATTACTGAGTCTAGCAGTCTATGGCGTTTAATTCTGACATTGATGGCATAATCAGTGACAGTATCCTGAAATACAACTTTAAGCATACCTAGGATTTCCAAGGTGGTAAAAATACGTTATGATGTTTGGGGATGGTTATGAAAGACGTAGATTTGTAGACAGCAACTGTACAATAAGGTTACTAATTAACTTTGGTATCCTGTTCGAGAGGACAAATTAACAGGAATAAGTACGTAATAGTAGTAAAACGCGACACTAGTTGGTAAGAATGATTCCCACTACGAAACGACTGGCAGGATATCTCTTTCCAAGTCTGTGGATTATTAAACTATGAAGTTAGGTTGTGACGAGAATAAGTGATGCTAAAAAAATACTACACGAAGTAAGTGTAACTTCGGAAAATTCAATCTTACTCTCAAAACAGAAACAACATAATCGACTTCTTGTTGTGCTTTAAAAACTCACTTTGTTGGTAGTATATCCATCCCATACTATTAACTTCCCGTCCTGAGAAGCTGAAACTAAGTTTCGGGAATCTGAGCACCAGTGCATAGCATAAATTTTTGCCAAGTGTCCACGTAATGTCCGTCTGCTGCGCAACTGAGTACGACTGATATACTCCACATTAACCGTTGCCTGTTGTAATGTAGTATCAGCTGCAACTCTCCGTGCCTCCTATGTAAAAATACATTATAAAGCGAAATGTTTTTTTCATCATACTCTAATTTGACTTTTAAGCTGTTCTGTTTCCTGACGCAGCTGATCTAGTTCACCCATTTTTAGTTATGATAAAGATCTGGTCCAATACACCAAACAAGCTAGTCACTAAACTTCACCAACATCGCAGGTGTTTAAGAAGATGGTGAGTGGACGCTCAATTGAAGGGTTAAAACAATTTAGACTCATGACAAAAGTCATATTATAGATATAAAGCTATATTCGAAATTATTATTTTTCAACATGTTTTAAATTCAGTTTATTGACACCTTCGAGTACTTTTGCAGATGTGAGAGTGCTATTGAAAACGTCTATCTCATATAGTTAACTTACCATGTCTGTTAATTAATCATCAGTCAGGAATCTCGAATATTTTTTAAAGGATCATCTTTCCTTATGTTGGACAAAGCTGAACAGACATGGGTAAAATAAAATTTAACTGAATTCACTTTGTTTATGAGTTGTATGCGCACACTCTGTAAAGTGATTTTCTGATGGCCTAACAGATTCCTCAAGTCAAAGGGTCTTGTCGTAAATGACTTGAACTGTAGTTCTTTTGTCACCAACAACATTTGCATTGTGAAGCCTTAGTACAACTAACGCAAACGAGTCCGTCTACTGTGGTGTATTCGTATCCGAAATATTGGCCTTCTGATATCAACAAGAATTCTTGTAGCTGCGAATAAATCCCCAAAATCAATGGCTCCGTAAGTTTTTGACATTGGACGCTGACCACATTGGTTCTACTGGACTCACCTAGCTTAAGGTGCCCGATCATACATCCGCGCCAGATCACGAGTGGAAACGCCATGCTCAACATCTCCTGAAATCACAAGCCAGTTTGGATCAGTCGATTCTCGATATTTTGATAGCCTATCAAATGTCTTCGAAAATCCTCGATTTCGACTATCGACTTAACTAGGTGAGCACGATTCATAGTAGAAGGCGTTACTGATAAAGCGTTGTCAAACTCCAAATACCTGTGCATCTTCGCTCTGTACTATAGCACAGGAACATCACCACTTAGAAATCTGTCAGACTGTGAAATGATCCGTACTTAAACTAATTTAAATAATTATTCCGAATAACTGCTGAATGATTGTAGTTTTCAAGCCACCTCTTGGTGGAGATTCGTGAAGCAGTCTCAGCTGCCATTCTTGATAGGTACTGATTCGAAGCACCATCTCGAGTGAAATACACGTGTTAAGTGATAGGCGAATTCTCCTTATGTTGACGGGTGCTCTGCTGAACTGGGATGAACGGATTCATAACTGGTCAGGAGTCGTACATGGGCCGCAGAGACCTGTTATAATTAATTGTGCCACACTATACTGAAGCACGCCCATCACTTGACATCTTTATTCTATCCTTGTCTGCCAAGTCACTGTGTGGTGCTTTCGATAATAGCCCTAATACCTGTGTAAAGCTGGTTGTGAAATGTCTTTGTGGAGTCACTGTTTTGAATAGATTGCGTGGTCACTACTTACGAGCGACTTATATATTAGTTCCAATCAAGCTTTATTTTAAAGTTGATACCACAATACTGTTGATACACCTATCTTAATAAGACGGTAAGCGAAAGCATTGGGCATCCTCTTTGTCCTAATATAGAAGTTTCCTACTCTTCACATCCACAGTACACCAGGAACAATGAAATCACAAGATAAGCGCTTGACCTTTAAACCAGGTTTCTATCCCTTGGTTGTTTGTGGTCGATCAATATTGAGGATTCACACACTAAGACAAGATAATTGCCTCATGCTTTCTGCTCCTCGGTGTTGTCTAAGGTCGACATGTGGAGTAAAGTACTTGGAAGTCTCAACAACCCCATTGTGACTTAGTTTAGTAATCATTACTGACAATTTACAAGTGAGGTCATTGCCTTCATCTTAAAATCAATCAGACATGTCAAGCTGGACCCTTGAAAACTGTTTAAGGGACTTATTCAGGACATCCTGTCTATGGATAAATGGTATGTATCAGAAGCACAGCAAGTAATGGAAGCAAGCTGAGGCAGGTAGTCTAAGTAAAGTAACCATCTAGAGGAGTACTTGTCAGACGAGAACATTAAACTAGTGAAAATTTCTGCCCTATACAGTGTCAGTAATCTTGTGTGATTCGATATACGGCTAGGCATTCCCTATCGTATTTGTTACACCCTAATTTGGAATATTCCAGACATTCCGAAAATGTGTAACCAGTCGATACTAGGTACCTATTTATTGCTTAAACGTTCCACAAATGATGGTATCTGATGCCTCTAGCGTAGTATAAGTCGACTCATCAAATTAGTGGTGTATAGGTGCTGTCGTCTCACTACCGAATAAATTTTCGGCAACTTATCAGTCCCGTCAACACATAAATTTGCTCGATGTCCACCGATTCGACTTACCTCGGAACAGCAGCGATCCCTATTATCAATGGGGAAATGACTAGAATAATAATAAGGAAAATATCAAGTGGGATGACCCTTACCCGACTATTTTGTCTGCTCCTAGCAGCTTCATATATTCAAGCTTTAATTCCTCTGGTCTAGACAATTGAGTTGTGTCTTCTCAACAGGACTTATTATTATACGGCAGTTAACATGAGTGTGTATGAAATGGTAGTCCAAGAATGGAAGGTTGTTTATCAGTACAGGCAGACATATCCAATCGATTAACAATTATTCGGTTATGCATTGGCCAGTGGTTTGCAATAACTTCAGGCGTCCATGGTAATTAAAAATATGACGTTCATCCACTCACACTGGCTGATACAACTACACATGTAACATAAATAACAATCCCCATTTTCATCATGATTTTATGTCTTACCGAATTCACTACAACATAGATTGGTTACAAATAATTATATTTTGGGAAGAGATGGATAGTAACTTCCCCTGCTGCTCTCGTATGGTTACTGTCCGTCCCAAGCCCGTGTAAAGGATGAAGGATGGACTTGTGGTTGACTATTCCATCTCGTAGAAAACAGCCCTGATAAAAGTACGTTAACCAGAACAAACAATTTAAGCCACTTAAATCCCGTTCTGGGGGCTGAACGACCTTCATTGTATTATGACCCCTTATGGGGAAAGCCGATATCCTTCGGAAGTCACGAGGTCGATGCCTCTTCTAACAGTCAGAACAACAATTAGAACAACACATGTAAGCGAACAATTGTTTTCAATTAGATCGTCATCAGGCTTTACTCTAATATACATGAATATTTACACGAAAATGTTAGACCAATCAAGGCTATTTGATTCAATAATCACAATGAAATAGAATACGTCACCAAGCATAATAGTTAAAAATACAAGTTGATAGTGGGAAGACAGGTGTACTGATAGTAGTAAGAATATTAAATTACAATAACAAAAGTCTTATCAATAGTTAAACATAGGAAATAGGAGGTCAAACGTGGGTAAATAGACTAGAATAGTAATCACAAAACATTAAAATCATTACGTAATAAGAAGTATGTAAGTACTCAGTGAAGAATACAAACGGAAGGAGGTAGAAAATTAAAAACATGTGATAGCAAAATTAAGATAATAAAAATGAAATTTACAAATAATAATAATGTCGTTTGTTAAATTATGTCCGGCCATGGAAGGGATAGGGGGGTTACGAATTTCTTCTCTACACATGAATTGGGGTGGAATATACGAATTCCTATGGCTTCAGCTATATGAAGGAGACGGGAGCGAACTCCGTTGGGAAATGATGGAGGTATACGATAGATCACTTGAAATGATTTCAATTTATCTACAATATGACCACTATCAATTATATGTGCCAAGATAGAACTGAATATTGTTTTTATTTGGCTTTTCCCAAACGATGCTGGTAGATGTTCACTCATTCGTTGGTTAAGTTGCCTAGTAGTACGCCCGATAAAGCTATCTCCACAGGAGCAGCTGAACTTATAAATGCACATGAAGGAGGCTAACTCAGGTAACTTATCCTTCGTTTGAGTAGACATCACTGGTCGACTCGAGAAGGTCAATGCAAGATAGGCTGCGTAGAATGTCCTACTAATTACTTTTGTTAGCCTATCTTCCAGAGTATCACGAGCTACATCCCCGTTGAATTGTAATTTCATGTATAAAGGTTTCTTGCGAACAGTTGAAATCTCCGACTTCTTCCTTGTATCATACATGTACTTTTTAATGAACACAGCAGGGTAGCCGACCTCTGTCAGTGAGTTATAGATAAATTCCAGTTCCTGACTTAAAGTAGAACAAGGAAGGCAAAATGAGTAGTGAGATTCAAGGACATCGAAACAGGTATCCAGAACCCTTTGAAGAACCCTTAAATAAAAATACATTGTCAGATAACAAAACGTTACATGAGGCATGCCAGTATACAGGCAAGGTCCAATTGTAACGAATGCCGCAGGCTTTGTTTCAAAAAGTTACTTGGCTAGGTTGATATGTAATGTATTGATTTCATCTGTGAAAATATAACATCTGCCAGACTTCAAATTGACACTGGGTCAGAGGTCATTTTGATTTATCATATCACGTGGACACTTAGGTTCCCATCCCTCTTGCAAACCTCCGACAAACCGAAAATCGGGTTTAACGGCCTAGTAAGATTGGCCAGTAAAATTGAACGTGATATCAGGTCGCAGTCACCCCATACTGAGCTTTACTGCTTTATTCTTCCATCTGTCATTGTTGTAATAAGGAGGTATATTCCTTAGGTTATTTTCCTCAGTATCCAAGTGGTCATTGGCTAAATTGTCTTCATTTCGAAAATACCCTTCACTTTCCTAAAGAAAGAACATTTTATATCAGCACTTTCGGATTCCTTGAGCCAGACCTGATGAAATCCATAGACTAGTAGCTAGAAATGAGCTCAGATGAAGTTACAGAACTCGTGCAACACTCGTCTGAGAAATTTTATTCGTGTATAGCAGTGATTAACGCTCTCAGCAAACCACGCATCATCCCAAAATTCCAATTACCGTATGGTTGTATAATCAGTCGATTCGCCCATCAGAAAGAATCAGTGTTTTCATGGGGCTTTACCCTACTTTTAAACGTACGGCACTTTTTTGAGCCATTTAAATATCCGGCCGTATTTGCCGTAGCCTACAGTAATTGGTCTAAATATCTACTACTAATAATAGGAAATGACAGTCACCGACGAACACTACGGGTCCCACTTATTGTTCTAGGGATACATTTCCTTTCAACAGCAGACCTAATTCCCCATCACACAGCTCAAGGCAACAACGCCTAGCAACTTCTGAAATGTTCACGAAATAGTAGTCACATGAACAACAAAAACAAGCTTTTCAGCATTATGATAGTAGGGCACAACGAAGTCGTCGACTGCATATTTCAACATCAACATTACATGATGGTCGCTATCATTAGATCATAAACCATTCTGAAGCCAAACATCTATGCACTGTGATAAATCTTTGATGAGAATTTCAACTTCTGTGACGAGTTTTATACTTTGAACTATGCAAAAATCATGGGTGTTGTGGCATAAACAAGTCTGATAAAATTTATGCAAGCGAATCCAATCTGTAAACTTTGAATGTATCTGAAAAAAGGCTAAAATAATCCGGCAATAAAAGATACAGTTATTAGTTTTCTTAACACTTTATATATACACCTTTTGCGCTGATAAACAGCCTTCCTTATTCCAACCTTAAATTCTCTTCCTTCATTTGAACTTACTCCACCTTTGTAAATATCACAGCTCATTGTTCTTTATTGCTGCATTCTCTCATCTGCAGCCTCTGATCACATTTCATTCTAGCAACGATAGCTAGTATAAATTAGGCCTGATTTATCATAACTCTGTCTGTTCCACTACATGTCAAACATTGTTTGGCGGTCATATTTAGGTACCTTGCTGTTCCTCTGTTACCCCTTTTTTCAGAATCTTGGTCCAAAGGGACAGCTGCGGAACCTCTGACTTCTGGAAGAGACCCGAAGCACGCGTTTTTCCAAGGTCATAATTCACACTAAGCGCTCTACGAGTCAACTTTACAACAACTATAATTTTAAAAATTTGTATTCTATAAGTACTTAGCACCACCAGAATTCTAACACGATTATGCCGAGCTTGGATGTGATGTGTAACGTGAACGCGATGCCACCTTGGAAAAATATTTTGAAGACTGTACTCAGTGTAATACTAAAGCACAAACCTAATCATTAACGCTCCATGACATCAGCACGAATGAACTATTATTCTCCTTTATAGATCATATTTATTTACCGACCCTACTTGGGGAGCATACTGTGAGCCGAAAAGTGTTGTAGTTTGTAGGTCATGCCTATAAAAATGAAGTGTTCCTGCCCTTGCAGAAACATATTATTATTATATCATGTAGACCAAATAACTACCCATCATAGATGAATGAACAAGTCGAGAAACCTCTTAGATGTAGGAAAAAGCACTGGAATATGTTCATCTACCGGCTTAGAACAACACAGCTCCAGCTATTGTAAAACTAGGAATGCTTGCAAAGCGTTGGTAATTAAGAATAGATAGTCATATAAAAAGAGGTTGGCCGGAGATTGCGAAAATAGTCCGGAAAGGTTGTTCTTATATTTAAAGAAGCAAACTCACAGGAGTGATGGAATCCCACTACTTTTCGCACTAGAAAATCTGTTGATATTGGGAAGAGATGATAACGAAAAATTTGAAGCTTTGTCGAAATATTTTATAAAGTGTTTTTTACCGGCAATTACGGACGACCAACAATTGGTCCTAATTAGAATGGCTTGTTGATGGATCCTGTAGTTACCGGGAAAGGGACTGTCTTAAGATTATTTCAACATCTCAAACCTGGTAAATTCAGTGATCTTGACAATACTCATCATAGGATTATGGAAGACCCGTCGGATGCAATGGCTGAACCCATAGCCATACTGTTTGATCTATCTCTGCAGCAGCCCAGATTGCCAGGAGACTGAAAATACGCAGTAATCAGACCAGTGTAAAAGGTGGAGAGCAGAGATTTAATTGGTAACTATCTACCCGTTAGTCTAATCAATGTTGTCAAATTAGTGGAAAAGATTATTTGGATGTCTATCTTAAACTCTGTGGAAGGGCGAAATCATTTATTTAGGGAACAACATGGTTTTAGGAAAAGCCTATCACTCTTGGCAAATCTGCTAATTGCAAGAGAAGATTGGGCTGCAGCAAAAGATCGAAATATTTCTGTAGATGGGTCTTAAATCAGAGCTGAAAAGTTATGAAATCCTTTATGAAACAATAGGCTGGATGAGTGACTTTCTCAGTGATAGAAGACAGCGGGTAAGGATATATGGAGCTCTCTCAATGTAGGAACCAGTTAAAAGTGGAGTTCCTCAAAATACAGTCCTTGGTCCTATATTTATACTCTAGAGAACGAATATCTAATTATGGCAAAGTCATTCGTTCTACTCTTTGTCGATGACATGAAGATTTGGAGACTCATACACATTATGTCAGACAGAATATAACTACAGGATGATCTCAATTCATTGGTTGCATGGATGGGCAGGTGGTCATTGGAAGTAAATTCTAACAACAGTGTGGTAATGAAATTAACTAACTGCGACGACTCATATTACTGCACAATATGTGGAGCTGTGTCGCCCAAAGCAATAGACCACCAAGACCTAGTAGTCATATTGTGCAACGACCACGAAACTACGGGTAACTGTAAGGCAGCCACTGCCAAAGGCTTCAAGATCTTAATGGCTATTCGCAAGTCATTTCATTACTTGGACAAAGAAACTTTTCAGATATTATATCTGACTTTTATGAGGCCTTGTTTGGAATGTGAGATTCAAGCAACAAACCCTTGTTTCAAGTATGAGACGTATATGACAGAACGAGTTTAGAGGCAAGGGGGAATGGTAAATGGTCACTCTAGTCTATCTTATGAAGACAGACTGTGACACCTCAAAATATTTCTTCCACCTTAACGCACGATATGGGGTGATCTAATCCTGGTCTACTTTACAATGAACAATAATTTCAGCACCAATATATGTTATCTTTTCCTTCCATATAGGATTGAGCATCTGAGAGGAAATTCTAGGAAAGTTTAAAAACCGAGATAAATTCGCTTGCGTCTGAAGTTCTGCTTCTCGCATCAAATAGTGGATTATCATGATTCTGAATTAAAACACATAATATCAGCACTTGTCGATAAATTAAAAGAGACTAGATCACTACAACACTACAAATTGCAGGGATTATTATAGGTCGGTTGAACTATCCTACAGTGAAGACTGAAAACATATGAAGCGATTTCCGAATCCTGTCTAAATGAGGAACTTTCGACCGAGTGACCAGTCAAAAAGTAACTTCCAGGTCTACAGAAGCCGCATTGAAACTAGCTGATGTGATAGTACTGCTATTATCCATAGGTAAGCAACACTAAAACAAAACGAAAATCCTAATTTGGTTCAGGATGTAAAGCAACAAACAATAGTCTGAGTTAGTCATTATTAAGAGTGATTTACAAATTATCTGGTGGTTACAAATGTACATATACCACGAAGTCTAGTTAGAATATGATCTAGTGGGTTACCTAGTGTCGTTCAAACGCAAAATACCCGCCTTTTACTTCGGCCCGTCAAGGCCGCGGTAGGTTTATCCTTTAAACCAACCTGTTCATTAAGCAGCTGGCCTTCACAGCTGCTTGTTTTGATATCTTATCTGTTAAAATATTTGTGAGGTTCTCCTCAAACTGTTCCGAGCTTCGTTTCAAAGGGCAGTGCGAAGTTATTTAGTTGCCAAAGGTTTCTAGTTGAAGCACAGTTGACCTGAGGTGTTCACAGCTGACAATCACTAACCATATCGTGTCTGCCAAGACAATATCTGACATACCATGTAAACGCTACAGAGTTTAATAAACTTTCTCATTCCTAAAGGAGTCATCTAGAGTGTAAGTATCATCCATATGCAGTTCTTATTGAAGATTCTCATGCTGGGGATATGGTTTGCTCGATGTGTGGATTGGTTGTTGCTGATAGGTATGTTTTATCACGGTAAAAATAGTTTCTCCATGCGTTTCGTGCAGAGTGATTGACGTTGGGTCTGAATGGCGCACATTTTCTAATGATGCCAACGCCAAAGATATGTGTCGAGTAGGAGCTACTGAAAACTTCTTGCTAGATGGGGGTGATCTCTCAACTATGATCAGTGGTCCATCACCTTCTGACTCGCGACAACTTGATGAGCATGGGAAGCCAATGTACCGGAACCGTCGCAATATCTCTGCACCTGATAGGGTACTTTTGAGTGCGTTCAGAGAAATCAGTCAAATGGGTGAACATCTAAATCTCCCCAAAAGCATATCTGTAAGTTTCATTCCTAGTTTCGCAAAAAGCCTGCATTGTTTTCTATGTATACTTGGAAACCAAATGAAACTGTTACGTAACATAATTATTTTGTAGGTTAATACGAAGTCTTAGACATTTGTATTCAGGCCGTCTACACATACACGACTGTGATGATAACATCATTTTTGTATGCGAAAATTTCTGACACTGGTCTAGACATTGTTACTAGTAATTGTGAAATTTCCCTCAAAAACATCCACTTATCGATCAGCAAAATACACCGATCTCATTTCATGCAGTCGTATATCACAGGATTCCTCGTTGCTGTTGTCTGACATGTTCATTGGACTAAACGCGAAACTTTTAATCAAGGAAATGTAGTCGAATCCTACTATGTGGTTAAAATGTATTCTTATAACGTGCCATAAGACCCTAAAGTAGATCCAATCCATTTAATAGTTCATAAAAATGCAGTTCGTGGAGTTTTATTCGTTAGACATGCACTTGGAAAAACACCTATGTACAGGATAAAAACTGCCTTGCTGGTGGAAAAAATATACATGTAACAAGTAAATTGTATATGCTCACGTCGTGTAGCATAACCATCCTTCATGTTGTATTATTAATGTACAATGTGTCTGTAAATACTATTCGTGGCATCAGATAACTGTTTTCACTTGGATGAACTGACTCATCATAAATACGTAGTACTTGAAACACAGAAAACCAGCTTAGCTTTACTTTTTAAAGCGAGTGAGTTAACAGACATGCCTATAAGTGTTGTCAGTGATTTTCTAACAACTAAATGTTAACTTATGTCAGTTATCTGTCAGCATAAATTCCTTAGCGAAAAGATCAAAAAACACTACCCATCAAGTTGTTTGATCAGCATCTGGGTTTTTTTGTACAGTTAAAAAGAACTACTTATCTTGGAAGTTTCGTTACCCCCCATTTTGTTTGTGGCTGAATAAATCTCAGTACGGATTCTGAAAGCTTGATTGTCTTTTACATCACTTATGCGAAGGAGATATCCGCCTACCAACCTAAGGCCATGTATCATACAACAGTCCTTTTTACTTAATGACTAAAACGTGCCCTCTTAGATTAGAGTACGTTCGTGGGTTACTAGCATTTGACCACGGATGCCTTCAAAGTATTGCTCCCATGTAGTGGAACAACTAAGTAAACAACGCTGTAGTCAGATGTCGGGTGCTGAGTGAATATTGCTAGTTACTTGGTGATGTAAACATTCATCATCTTGGAAAGTCAAGACATATGATACACATTACAATTTATCACCTTCCATCTTGTTGTGCTTATGTGTTGGGACAATTTCTGATGGTAAAAAATTTCGTCAAATTTTATGGTGGTCATAACTTTCTGACAGGGTAAAAATTTTTGGCGATTAACTGCAGTTATTGTGGTGTTGTAAGTATTTAAATCACTATGAAAAAACAGACTGCTAAATCTTACTGATGACTAGGTAAGTTATCGTAATGTCATATTACCGTACCAGTCACTGTATGTTAATTATAGGATTGATCCTGACTATATCCCTCACTTCCCCTCTAATCCGGGTCTTCCTACTAACTGTCCGTATGAATCAGTCAGGATCAGTATGCATGAAAAAAATTGGCATTCAAAAGTGCCCGTGCTTAATCTCAAGATTATATTTTCAAATGGGTGCTAAAAATGACTGAATTGACAATTACCAGAGTTTATTTCCAACCACCACTCTAATGTTCAGTTTTTATAAACATCGATAAGTATTTCAGCAAAACCCAAGAAGCAGTGATCAAGCAACCCATTCTGAGTAACTCGAATACTGTAGTCGAAAATAATTTTATCAAAATGGTATGGATTCCTGATAATTCCATTTTATAAAAAGATAAGTCTCTTTGTTACTCATTAAAGAAAAATCAATCTTCGTTAACTACCTCTAGAAGTCCGCGATGTAGGCTGTGAATAGAAATCTCCTTCGAGAGGTTAGGTATGTATGCATCAAATGAAAAGCGGATGAGCGTATTCCAGAAATTGCTGTGATCACTAATTTAAATCGAAATATTAGTTTTAGCTTGCAGTATTAAAAATAAGTATTGTAATAGGAAAATAGCTAATCAAACAGCGACAACTTCATGTTGAGAATGTTATGGTGCTTGGAATAGTAATTGAATTTCAACAACTTAGAGTTTTGCAAAATCGATACTCAGATGTTAATGTAATTTCGTCTTAAGAACTCAGTTTTAAACAAGCTTTATCTAATTGTGTTGGAAGCAGTCAAAGTTTCTTTTTCCCTACATATCATCTTTTTGAAATATTACAGGACCATGCTAACTTGCTGTTCAAACAAGTCCATGAGACTAAAAATCTTCGAGGTCGCAGTAATGATGCTGTCTCAACTGCTTGCCTCTACATGGCCTGCCGTCAAGAGGGTGTCCCTCGGACTTTCAAAGGTGACAGTGTAATAAGTTTTCAGCCGGATATTTATTTTATGGTATAAGACTTAATATCACTGAGTGTTAAACACACAACATGGAGATGTAGTGAAAGGATTTCACTCAGTGCATTTTTCTACTGGTTTTTTATGCTAAATACATATCTCACATGAATTGTGTGAAATATTACTACACATTGTATGTTAATAAGTAAATGAAAAGCATCAGCGTTGCTTTTAATGTTTATATGTTAAAGTCTATTTAAAGTTCCAAAAAGTTAACTAACACTTATAAAACTATAAGTTCAAATGTAAATCTCTTTTTGCATTACTAAATTATCAAGCATATCAACCATTTATATTTATCTACGGATGTTTTCGGAGGCTGTTTGTTCTCATGCATGGGGATGTTTTCTTGTATGATCAATATAAACTATATGTTACTGAGTTAGAAACGCCCATATATATTTTTATTCTTAGTCTTTTTGATGAATATCAATGAACACAAATCATAGTTTAAAACTATTAATTGCCATCAATCATCACGAAATTATCAAAGTTGTTCGCAATGGCGCATGTACATTCACTGTTTTTTCCCTCGGATCCTAAGTTACCTAATCTTTTTTAAAAAAGATTTATTCTACGAATCCATTTATCGGATTATATCTTCTGTACCTATTGTTTTCTGTTATCGCTAATGCTATTACTACTTATACTACTCTGCTATCGCTGTGCTGACGTGGTGTGGTAACTTGGACCCACCCATGTATGTACTAGGTTCCTTGGTATGTAAGACTGACTGACTGATTATCATTTTTAAAAAATAAAATTGCAATGTATTTTGTAATATCTCACGACTTACTGTTAATTGCCTCGGATAATAAACAATTTCTTCAACCAAACATAAACGCACACAGTACGACAAATAAGTTAAATATCTATTATATACAAAGAAATCTGGTCATAATAATGTTATGTAATTCAGGTCGGGAACACTTCTGTGTGATATGTTATTTGTGCATGTGTGTGATTAATGTAATGCTCGTACTGTGAATAAATCAGTTTTCTAATTTGAGAATAAGAGTTAAAATATACTTTTAATTTTCCAGATTTTAGTACCATTGAATTGTGCCGTTTTAGTTACATAAATTAAAGCATGATAATAGTTGATTCTTCTAAAAAGGAAGTAAATAAATGTGTATAGGATTACTCAACGGCAAGTAGCTTACTTTTATTAAAGCTTGTTTCGTACTAGAACTATCTTTAGAAATACAAACAAGCAGATGAAAAAATATACAACACAATAAATATTTATTTACGAAGTACCAAATTTGGCATACTCTTGCTCATTATACCACAAAGAGATACAGGAGGCAGATTTTTCACCAGACATTTTTAAGGAATTGGGAAGTCCCAGCACTACTAATCTTCATTTGATACTCCACTTCACAATTATTCACTATCATATGTATTCGACCATAGTTGTCTTTAAAGAATTTCTGAGATCTTTTTGGGACACTGCATCAGTAGTACCCAGGTTCAGCCATGTGTAATCGGGCCCAATGACGATAATTTAATTAGTGTCATCTTGAAACACCGAGCTCGTTGGCTTGGTCATTTCTTACGAATACCCAGTGATCATACAACTCACTTGCTTGAGGCGTTATAATATATAACTTAAGATCAAAATCAACCGAAGTCCTTTTGTAGTTATTCACTAAATTCTCAACAAAATTTAGGTGATCTTCCTTAACTGAAGAATGTCTTTATTGTTTGCATTTTTAACTAGACTCTATCTCTTATTAACTACTTTCTATTTACTTCGTTTATTCCACTGCCTTTATCTTCTTCCTTCACAATATTACCACTTCCTTTGTGCGGTGCTTTCCCTTTGGTGACCTATTGTATTAGAACCCGTATACTGTAACTAAATAAATTGATTTTTAATGCACCTGTTATGTAAATACTAGTAAACGGACATCAGTATTATCCTACTAAGACAAGTATTAAGTCATGTACTTTAGTTTTGGAAGTAGAAGTCGGAATAGAGCAGTTAATTAAAAAAAAATTAGACGAATTAGTTGGGCCTACGTGATGTTTAAATATTAGAGACTAATTATTTCAGCTTCCCATTTCTAATCAATCATTATCTTGATTTTGAAATCGTAGTTTTATTGATGTATGAATTCAAACTTTTATTTTTTATTGTTTTATCAATATGTCTTGGTACTTATAATTTAAATACGAGGAACCATTACAGTTCCGAGGAAGTAAGAACACTAAGACTGATATAAGTAAAGATTTATTCATCCCAAAACGTGACGACAATTCTAATTAAAAATGCACTCATTTATATATCGATTTATACGCATATTTAATCATTACTTAGTAAAAAATTAGGTATATGAAATTATAACAAAATCGGACATTTCATGTCATGCTGAACCTAGTTCATATTAATTTCATACAAGAATATCGTGTCTTGAATAAACATCAAACTGAAGTAAATCATTGTTATAATAAATAAAATAGCACACTAAAAAATGAAACGAATATTATACTGAATAATTGTATAGAATTAGAAATGAAAGTAATATTAAACAAGAATTACGATGATTTAGCAATGTAATTTTGCATTTTCATCCCGTCATATTAATTATTATGACTCGTTTATTAATAAAAATGATTCACATTTTCTGTTCTTTTAGAAGTATGCGCTGTGTCACGAGTTTCAAAGAAGGAAATAGGAAAAGTTTTTAAAAAGATTCTAAAAATACTTGAAACAAATGTACAATCAGTTACAGTTGAAGACTTCATGTCTAGATTCTGTGGTAATCTCAATTTGAATATTGCTGTTCAAAGAGTTGCAAATGTGGTTGCTAGAAGAGCTCTCAACTTAAATTTAGTTGCTGGTCGTAGCCCAGTTTCGGTGGCAGCCGCAGCCATTTACATGGCAGCTTATGCATTAGGTTATCGTAAAGAAAAACGAGGTAATTACCACTGTTTTCTTCACTTACTGTTAGTACAGTTTTTTCAGAATTATCATACTTATTTGTGAAAAATTTTATTTGAAATAATTTCAGCGATTGAAATTTAAACAATTTCAACATTTCGTTTAGCAAACTTGTCTGAACTTCTTCAAGAGGTATTCAACTATCCAATCCTTAGTAAATGGTTATCAACAAGTATTTGGACCATATGTCTATCCAATCTGTCTGTTTCATATACATAGTTATTCTGATAGAAATTAGTTTGCATATTTTATCATTACAATTAAATATTTGATGATTCTCATTTTACATACATATTGACGTTTCGAAAATATTTTCAATTTTCACTTTTGTTCTTCTCATAAACAAAATGAAAATTAACACTTAATATCAACTATTAATAACATGAACTTACACATATACAGATATATACATAAAACCACTCATTTGTGAACTTTTCACATGATTCACATCTTACTGATTCATGTTTATCCTACTTACTAAAGTCAACATCTGAACATGATTGGATAAGCATTTAACGTAGATTTGACTTGATTGTTGAATATTAAATATTCTTTGATAATTTTAATCTTGACTATTACGTTGAAGAAGTTCAGACAAGTTTACTGGGCGGAACCTCGGATTTATTTAAATTTCAATCTCAAAGATTATTTCAAACAATTTTCAAAAATAATGTCTTATATACTTGGAGCCCGATTCCTGTCAAACTATTCGTTCAAATATTGACGAATATTAGTATATTAAGCTAATATTTCTAGATTTTAAAAAGAAGTTAAAATGTTTATGTATTTATACAGAGTTGAATTAACACATTTTATTTTCGCTAACAAAACAAAGAATATGTGATTGTTTTCATTGTCTACTCTCATGTTCTGTAAAATAATCCGAGTGATAGAAACCGATATGCTACAGAATTACGTCTTGGTAAAAATATTACAGGTATATATAATCAATACATCCTTAAATCATTAATTCGATAACTGTTTCGGTTTACGATTAATCGTTTTGTCGTGAACATAGTTCAATTTTCGCCAGCAGCGTTCACGAAAATTATATGTTCATAGATTTACATCAGAAGAAATACGAACTGACTGGTAGGCTATAAATGCAATCAGTAGTAAGTGTTACTCATTTAAGTGAAGATAGCAAACATAATTATTGGGTTGAAATAGTAGCCCCCAAATGCCCTGGTATGATGGAGATTCAGCTCTCTCTCTCTCACATGGCCACGTGCATACAATTACTGACAGGGAAGTCCTACTCACTGCCTTCTCGTGGTGCGGGTGTTGAGAGGGCGAAATTCCAGCGCTTTAACTGAGTTAGTGGGCACATAGGGGAGTTGGAAAACCCTGATTCCAAACCAATGGTGCACATGGACTCCAAGATCCTGAAGGAACAAATGGTGTATGAACCAATTACTGGTCACCGGCTACCGTGGGACTGCATCTCCTAACGTTGCTCCACTGTCTTATGGATCAGACCATTAGGTCGAAGGCTCCGGGTGTGGCTCCCTAAGAAAATCACCTGCTTCGGTCTGGGCACCCGGGCAGTATCACAGCCCACGTACAAATCAAGTGACTTGTGTGGCGCATATGTATTTGGTGCCCCTTTATACCAATATTTGTGTCCAAATCAATAAATAAAAGGGTTTTGATTGCCAATCAAGGTCTATAAAATAAGATGTCTTGTACTAAATACATATATGGTAGTTCTCATTTGTAAACGAATAAATGTTCATTAAAATCTGGTGCTTGGAATCCAACTGTCATTTAACTTAGCATTGTAACGAGTAATCGTTCAGCACATCTTTTTTATATTTGAAAAAAAGCGATTACCAGTTACAATAGCTTAGGCTTGGCAAAAGTAGACAAAATGACACAAATATTGACCACTTTATGTTATCGACGATACTCTCAGGTTGCAGCATAGATAAGAATTCTCAAAACATGTACCCGAACGTTATATTAAATTCAATTATTATCTGTTAGTAAACAATGTGATAATTTTCTTTGTAGAAATCGGTGATGTGGCGGGATGTGCTGAGGCTACTATCACATGTACTTATCGTGCAATGCACTCAAGAGCCAGTGAACTATTTCCTGAAGATGTCAGACTTGCCATAAGACCAGATGAATTACCACTATGATTTCACTTATTTTTCTTGTTTAAAGAAAATTTATTTCCTTTCAAAGTTGATCAGTTTTTGTACAAAGTTATGATACTGTAAATGCAAAATACCAAAGTTAGTCATTGGTTATTTGAGACTTGGAATATTGTGTGTAACAGATGGTATGTTTATCATAAATACTGTTTTGACTGAGAAAGGTTCCTATACCAGGTTCGGAAGTTGTGTTACTGGGGTTTGTATCAGTCATTATGATCTGTATCCTGCGAGAAAGATGTTAGCTTTTCTAATAAGGATGCATGCTATTCGGGTGATTATGCTAAACAGTTGCTCTGAGTTTAACAGAGATTATATCGACTTGGTCAGTTTGTTACCACTTTAACTCCAACAGTATTCCACAGTAAAACAACATGATACAATTCTGGTCGTTATTGTTTTATATTTTCCTGGTAATATATAAGTTCAAATGTGATTGTCACACAACAAACCTGAGATCGAATCCGGTAGGTCACACGCAATAAAACGTCACCCATACTGTTAAGTCCGATTGAAATTAACTTCACTACATAGGATATCTTTTGGTTTTCTAGTGATGGATAAATTGACACCCATCTACTTAAGGAAGTGCATTATACTGAAGTTGTTCAGAGGCTTGAAGACAAGTAAAATATAACCTAACAAGTAAGATATTTCTGTAGTGGTATCGATTGTTATATGTGAACCAGGGAATTCCTAGGTCTAACCAGTACATACTCCAATAATCACGACTAGAGCAGAACAATGTGCACACTTGGATGTATTGCATTAGATTTTGAATAGCGCGGCTGGATGTTTACGAAACAAATGTCTTATAAGAACACTAAAATAAACCAACCAGGAATATATTAACCTGGCTGAATCAAAAAGTCAGTGATTGTATGATCTACCAAAAATTCAAAATGAATGATGTTAGTCTAGCGAATAAAATGAGCTATCGTTTGCGAACAATTCCACCTAGAAACTGTAACAACTAAATCACTTCTTAGCCAAACGGACAGTATCCTTATGAAATGGTTCTTGCTGATGTAAGTCATCATCGACAACATGGTCTGTTACATGAAACCTATTCCTAACTAATAAGAGTTGACAAAGCGATACATCCTACTGTCTAAAACTATATACTTTGACACAACTCGCTGGATGAAACATCAGTCTCCAACATGTCCACGATGGTCCGTAAATTTAGTAAGTTGATATTTTTGTACATACTGATCGCGAAACTGAACGTGAACAAGTTTCGCCCCTCAATTTATTATGAGAAAAACATGACGTGAACAAAGAATATTTTCTTTTTCAACACCACGACATGCCTAAGCTCTTCGAAAATTATCAAGAGAATTGTTCGTAATGAACCATTATAAGTTTGAAAAGAACACAGCTTATACGAGAAATAAGACAAATGTATCTTTGAATGACAAAACGTTGCGATATGGACAAAGAATGAGAATGTAGCAGTTCTTGCTGAATGTGAAAATCGCAGCATAATAGTTAGTGAAAGATAAACAACAACATAGCAATCGCTATCTAGACTTTTCAAAGGATGATAATAATTTGGTTATTTCTTAAATAAGAAGAGAGTAAAAAGCAAACTGAATCAAACAGTACAATAATTAACTTAAGGAGAACATGAGCACATACACTAAACAAGTAGAAATCCGAAAAGTTCATACTTCTAAAATCCAGTCTTGTTTTATTATGTGATTTGTATTTCTATCAAACTTATCAATAAGAAGTATTTTTTAAACTTTCTTTTTATAAAACAATTGGAAAATGAAGAAGAAATCGAGGAAAGAGAAAAAAAACTTAAATATATATATTTCTTTTATTGATTACATTTTAAAACATCTTGTCTGTTCAACTGATCAAAACTGCATCTCAACATACTTGCACACATGCTATGCCCATAGAATGCTGTGCAACACACACAAGGATGATTCGTTGAATATCGAACAATCCATAATTTCTCCCATTTCAAATTGTCCCATTTTTTGAAACAGATGATCCATGATTAATAAGTCTTTCTAACAGGATACGCTCATTAATTGGCACATCGTTTTTGACTGTCAAGAAAACAGAGTGAATAAAGACAAATATTTAACAACAAATTTGTATGTATGATCGTTAATTTTTACGTGGATCACTGAACTAATGTTTACTAGCAATCTTATATAAGAGATGGAGAGTTAATTTTGAGCAGAATAAAATGAGCTCAAAAAATTTTGTTCTTGCTCTTGTTAATTTAAAATAATGCTAGAGTAAACTAAACATTGTCTTATTTAACCGTTTTAGGGACACATCTCTGCATCTGGAGTCACATTTACAACCACGTTCGATTAACAAACACATCAACAGATGATAATATCCCAAAAGCTATAAACCTTTTCTTTCAAGTTAGCCATAAAACAGTTTTCAAAATACCTTAATTTTCAGAAACTTGAAACACTAACGTACTTATTGGTTTAGGATGCCTCAAATTATCTGTTCATTACTCTTACTAATACATAGTTATTTTAATTAACAAGAACATCTCGGTAACATTGCGGAATCATATTTCACCCATAATTTGCTATATTCTTCAAATCAGCCAATCATAACGTACAATACGATAGAGATTTTTCATGGCCCAACTTGACATCAAAGCCCAACACTAAGATGAAACTAAGAAGATGGATAGCAAAGAAGTCGAAATAATATAATTATCTCTTTTGCCCAGCCTCAACATCAAGTACGACAATGTCATTTGCATATTCTAAATGATATGTCCCAAGGCCATATCTGTTACTATGGAAACACGGTTTATTGTGTCACTATTCCGACCTTCAATTCCGCTCTCGTATCTGGACGTTGGGGTATATTGCACTTTGTGTTGCCAAGCAGTGGAAGCAACAGTAGGTAGTATGCAACAATAAAATATCTCATTAAAATCATCAACAGCTAGTAGGTCCAGTTACCTTTTATACAAGCTTAGTAATACTGTTTACAAAGAGCGTGTGAAATCCTGCGGTTCATTGTTTACTGAGAATGCGACAGTAGACAAGCTAATTAACTAATTTCCTAACCATAATATATATATATAGTTATTTGTGTATACTACTTAATATAATTGCTAGTAGTTCAATTCACTTTTAAGTGAATACGGTGCTTTCATATTCCTACCACTGGATGAAATACGAGCGAGAAATCCCTATTTCTCAAAATAAAATGGGAGCCATCTAATCTTTCATGAGCGATGAGTTCAGAAATCCAGATAGATAACGACGAAAACTGGTTCACCAACCAACAAATATCTATCGGTAACCAAATTACATAGACAAACAAACTACTTGATTCATTTAAAACAAATTTCAACAGTTGAAATTATGTTAACAAGTATTAAATCACTACAATAAAAATGTAACAATATTCCCGCAATAGTCTTAGAGTAACAATTCAAAGATAAAAGACTATCGTTATAAAATGGTGAGTATATTTATTTTCTCACGCAGAATGCAACGATGACATAGTGGTGGAAATTTAAGTTACCTGTGTGTTCCAAAAACTACATCAGCATCTGGTGCACCTTTTGGATGATTATACTTTACCCAGCGATCACGATTCACATTGATGGGGAATTGATGAGCCAAAACGGCATCTGGACCGCCGTAATGACCTAGTAATAAAAAAGTCAAATATTGTAAACTTTTATCAATAATACAACAGAACTCAAACTGTTATACAAGGGAATATGTTACAAAACGACTGTAACAATAAATGCATGGAATCTAGATTTGGATTTAAAAAAGAGCCATCTAAGCTACTACTGACTAACCCCATTCCATTTCTTCTTCTTTCTGAGCTTCATGCATTTCAAGCACCAGTTGTTTCATGCGAGCCCTTTCTTCTCTCTCGGCAGCTGCAGCTTGAATATAACGCGCTGCAAATTGAACTGAGTTAGGGACTGCCAATGGAATTAGATGAGGTTTATTTCCACGACGCGAAACTAGTGTAAAGGGAACAGTATTCTGAAATAGTAAAAGAAAAACAGTTATGAGATTGACAAAAGCTTTAACAAGTGTAATGTTCAGCAGCAAAATCACATGTGAGGATGACGTGATAGGCTTAGAGAAACAAATCAAAGTACAACAGATTTGATAATAAACTTTGTGCCATAATACTGATTACATTAACGCACCAGAATAAGTATGGGTTATTCTAGCATCATTAATGTCAACTAGAAATTAATCCATTTACGGGAAACGTTCCATATTATAGGACTACAGAATTTCAAAACATGGATATTTCAATGTTAGCGTTTAAACATGTACACGAGAACTGGAACCGATGACAACTTATATATTAGGTATAAGACAGTCTTATTTGTTGAATAACTTACTAAAAGTGCCCAGAATACCAACTGGGTTAACGGTGCTGTTTCATCAGTAACATGCCGAGTAAAAGAACTAACACGGCACTTACACAAAATTACAGTGCCCAAATGAATAGGATAATAAGTAGTAGACGAAAGAACTCGTTAAAAATTTATTTATTTAAACACATAAATATTGGTACAAAGGGGCACCAGACGAAAGAGGCATAAATAACGAAAACATTTTACTGCGAACATTTCCTGTTTGAAATTAAGAGCTTGCAAACATAGCAAAACGAGACATCAATTCTGAAATACATACAAACACTCATGTATCTTCTTAGCATGACACTATTTCAAGTCAAGTGAGAATGGGATTTCAGCATTAAGATTTGAATGGATTTCTCCTTAACAATGTAGTTTTTGATTTACAGCAGTTCTATAAATGGGGACAGTAAATTTGAATGCTTATCAGGGTGGCAAATGTGCGTATACGTTTACAAGCCAGTAAATTAAGTTTGTGATCGGTTGATCAGTTTTCTCGTCCGAATATTAGCACCCGTCTATCATTAGCCGGCAATATTTCACCCTTCGTTTTGTTTCCAACTTAATGAGAATTAATTTAAAGTGTGCTACATCCGAACGAGGGATAAGTGAATGGTAATTGCTAGGAATTATTTACGGACAATTATTACATATATTCTTGTTGGATAATTATTAAGTAACTAGATTATATATATATATATATATATATATATATATATATATATATATATACCGCAAGCTTTCATTTGACTATTGGCTACTGTTATACGATTTACCATCCCCGACTTATTCCCAATTTAGCAGTTACAATCTCTTGTACTCACAACAACTTTCTATTTGTGGTAATTATTTCTCATTTGATGATGTGATGTGGTTTGTATAAAAACCACGTGTCTGAAATATACGATTCATATAGTAGAGGCTGAAATTTGTTTTGAGGACTGAACAGGTTGGGCTAGGCGAGAAGCTGCTATACAGAGGACTGATGAGGATTCAGAGTTGACCCATGGCTACTAGTGCTGTTTGACATATCATTGGTTTAGCATATGGACACAGTCACAGACGTCGGTTTTCTGATTAGCCATCTTGTCACGTGATATTCGACGTGCTTTAAAACATAATGCAATGATCCTCGTTCAAAGTAGTGAACTTAACTTATACAGTCTAAAAGATATAGTGTTAAAAACTGACAGAAACAGAGCCCATTTCAGACAGTTTAAAATTGATCACAATAATATTACACTAAAATTATACTTCCTGAGTACGTTAGTGTATCTCTTCATCTTAAAACTGCAGTCTTAACTGACTACATTTGCACACAACTCGGTCCATTATTGACGAAGTATTTCAGACATATGATTTTAGGTGATAAACTTACTTACTTACTTACGCCTGTTACCCCTCGTCGAGGAGCATAGGCCGCTCACCAGCATTCTCCATCCAACTCCGTCCTGAGCCTTCCTTTCCAGTTCTTTCCAGTGGCTGTTCATCCTTTTCATATCTGCTTCTATTTCCCGGCGTAGTGTGTTCTTTAGCCTTCCTCTTTTCCGCTTCCCTTCCGGATTCCAAGTTAGGGATTGAGTCGTGATGCACATTGGTGATTTCCTTAATGTATGTCCGATCCACTTCCAACGTCTTTTCCTAATTTCTTCTTCAGCTGGAAGCTGGTTTGTCCTCTCCCATAAAACGCTGTTGCTGATAGTATCCGTCCGATGGATGTTGAGTATTTTGCGTAGAAAACTGTTTATAAATACTTGTACCTTCCTGATGATGGATGTAGTAGTTCTCCACGTTTCAGCTCCATACAGTAGGACTGTCTTGACGTTCGTATTAAAGATTCTGACCTTGAAATTAGTTGAGAGTTGTTTTGAGTTCCATAGGTTCTTCAACTGTAGAAATGCTGCCCTTGCTTTGCCAATCCTCGCCTTTACGTCTGCATCCGATCCTCCTTGTTTATCAACGATGCTTCCCAGGTACTTGAATGTTTCCACCTCTTCCAGAGTTTCGCCATCAAGTGTGATTGGGTTGGTGTTCTCCGTGTTGCATTTGAGAATCTTGCTTTTTCCTCTGTGAATGTGGAGGCCTATCGATGCAGAGACTGCTGCTACACTAGTTGTCTTCATCTGTATTTGTTCGTGTGTATGAGAGAGGAGGGCTAGGTCATCTGCGAAGTCCAAATCATCTAATTGATTCTGAGAAGTCCATTGTATTCTGTATTTCCCTTCAGATGTCGAATTCTTCATAATCCAGTCAATCACTAGAAGGAAGAGGAATGGGGAAAGTAGACAGCCTTGTCTGACTCCGGTCCTTACTGGAAATGCATCTGTCAGCTGTCCTCCATGCATGACTTTGCACTGTAGTCCATCGTATGAGTTTTGGATAATGTTGACAATCTTTTCAGGAACTCCATAGTGTCGAAGAAGTTTCCATAATGTTCTCCTGTCCACGCTGTCAAACGCCTTCTCATAGTCAATGAAGTTGACGTATAGTGATGAGTTCCACTCAACTGATTGTTCAACGATGATCCGTAGTGTCGCAATCTGGTCTGTGCACGACCTATCCTTACGGAATCCAGCCTGTTGATCCCTAAGTTCGGCGTCTACTGCGTCTTTCATCCGATTCAGCAGCACTCTGTTGAAAACTTTTCCTGGTACTGATAACAAACTGATGCCTCTGTAGTTTTCACATTTGCTCAGATCTCCTTTCTTTGGTATCTTGATGAGATATCCTTCTTTCCAGTCCATTGGCACTTGTTCCTCTTCCCAAATCTTCTTGAATAGAAGGTGAAGCATGTTTGCAGTTATTTCAATGTCTGACTTCAGTGCTTCTGCTGGTATATTGTCAGGTCCTGCCGCCTTCCCACTTTTGATTTGTCTGATGGCCATCTTGACTTCTTCGATCGTTGGTGGAGCGACATCTATAGGAAGGTCAGTGTGTGCTGCTTCGATGTTCGGTGGATTCAATGGGGCTGGTCTATTCAGCAGTTCCTCGAAGTATTCTGCCCATCTTTTCCTCTGTTCTTGAATCTCAGTGATTGTCTTACCTTCTTTGTCCTTGACTGGTCTGTCTGGTTTGCTATATCTTCCTGCCAATTTCTTCATTGTATCATATACTTGTCTCATATTCCCTTCACTTGCAGCTTTTTCCGCCGCCGTTGCTAGTTCTCCATGTATTTCTGCTTGTCGGCTTTAATGCTTTTCTTCACTTCCCCGTTTGCTTCTGCGTAGTCTGCTTGTGCTTTGACTTTCTCTGCTCGTGTTCTGCTGTTGTTAATTGCTAGTTTCTTGTTCTTCCTTTCTTGAATTTTGTCCAGGGTTCCCATAGAGATCCATTCCTTGTGATGATGCTTCTTAGGACCAAGAACCTCCTGACACGTCGAAGTTAGTGCTTCTTTTATCCCTTTCCAGTTGTCCTCCAGAGTAGTTTCTTGTTCATTCAGTAGATCCTGTAGAGCTTGGAAACTGTTGTTGAGAGTTATCTTGAATTCATGGAGCTTGTCAGTATCTCGAAGGAAGGCTGTATTGAACCTTTGTAGTGCTGTTTGTCCAGTTGTCCAGTGTTTCTTTAGCTTCAGTCTCATCTTGGCCACAACCAGCCAGTGGTGATCTGAAGCTATGTCAGCTCCTCTCCGGGTTCTCACATCTTCCATTGATCTTCGGAATTTTTTGTTGATACAGATGTGATCTATCTGGTTCTCTGTGGTTTGGTCCGGTGAGATCCATGTAGCTTTGTGTATGCGCTTGTGTGGGAATATTGTGCCGCCTATAACCAATTTGTTGAATGCACATAGGTTTGCAAGTCTCTCCCCATTTTCATTTCTCTCTCCTAATCCATGTCGTCCAATTACATCTTCATATCCTGTATTGTCCACTCCAACTTTAGCATTTAGATCTCCCATCAGGATGGTGAGGTCCTTTCGTGAGCACTTCTCTATAATTGATTGCAGCCTTTCATTGAACTGATCTTTATCATCGTCGTTGCTATCATTGGTGGGTGCATAACATTGGATAACATTCATTGTGATCCCTTGCTTCTTTGTTCTGAATGATGTTTTGATTATCCTGGGTCCATGAGACTCCCATCCCACAAGTGAATTTCGTGCTTCTTTGGACAGCATTAGAGCAACTCCCTGAGTGTGTGGAGCATTTTCCCCTTCGTGACCGGAGTACAGCAGCATCTCTCCTGTACCTAGCCTTTGTTGTCCAGTTTGTGTCCAATGGGTTTCGCTGATTCCGAGTACTGCCAAGTTGTATCTCCTCATTTCCATTGCTATTTGGCTGGTCCTTCCTGTCTCCCACATTGTCCGGACGTTCCATGTACCTATAAAGAGTGTTGCTCTGGTTGTTAGAAGATGCATCGGTCTCGTGACTTCCGAAGAATTTCGGCTTTCATCATGAGACGTCATAATTATTCCTTCAACTCCCAGGGCAGAGTTTAAATGGTTTGAATTATTTTTTCTGGTAAGCGTTTTTGAGCGAGTTAGTTTTTCTGCAGGATAGGTTCGTTGATCCCATGCCCAACCCTCCTCCTTTACCCGGGCTTGGGACCGGCAGTAACTCTAGAAGAGCTACAGGCGGAGTGATAAACACACTTCAGTATTATGCATAAAATGTTACATACCTGATTATCTTCACCATTTACAGCTGACAGTGTATCCGAATTATTAATTTTTAAGTTATCTTCATTAGATTTCGGCACAGAATGAATGGTACAGTTATGATGATTAGTCGCTTGCTGGCTAACATTATTTGTCGATGAACTGCCGCCTTCTTTCATTGTTAAGCGACTTTTTGCTGCTGCCAGTTGTAGTATTTCTGGAGCAGGAAGAACATTTACACTGAGAGTCCGAGATGACGCAGGATTTGTATCAGTACTAACATTCATAGTGCTGGTTACACTAGTAACTGTACCACTGACACTACTACTATTACTCCCTGATGTAGATGACAACAATGCTTCGGCAATCATTTTATCTAAAGCTTCACAGAATGCAATATCCTCAGGACAATCAATAAATCGTGGCTTCAACTCATAGTTCTGATCATTCTCCTCTTCCTCTGCTTCTTTTCCTTCTGTTTTCTCCTTTATGAAGTCAAAAATAGAAAAAAAACAATTGCCAAATCATCCAGTGATATTATTTTACAAGAGTTAGTGAGAGCATACATAAATTAAAGTGTGCAGAAGAAATTAATTCACATATTTGTTGAGGATGCAGTCACCAGTTACAACTAATGAAAAGCAAACCAATATCGATTAGATTGAAATTCTGTTACAGTAAATCATCATCACGGTGAGACTATAATTTATGGACGATCTTTGAGCGACGCTAAACTGGCCTTGAGAACGTCCACCTGATAACTAGGACCAAATGAGAGTTATAAACCTGTGTGAGGAATTAGAATTATGATTTACAGTTGGTGATTAAGGTTAGAAATTAGATTTAAGGTTTTCATCTAGAACTGAAATCAGCTATGATGCCAAAACTCTATTTATCCAAATGGATGGGTGAATTTCGCGCCAAAATCAGAGGTCTGTTATCCTATACGTGATTGGTTCGTCCATAAATACTAGTCTCGCCTGGGACACTATTCAGAGAATTTCAAGAGATTTTTACTCAGTTTGAAACATTTTAATCATTATTCTTTTACTGATATATAATTGATAAACTTGTTGTATTCTGGATTGATTATACTGGGTTAACATGAAAAAGCCTAGTCTACAAAGCCTGGTATTTTGACTTTAGTAAGTGGAGCAAGGAAAAGAAGAGAATACAAGAGGTCTCGTTCACGACATTGAAGCTCGAGTAGTGAAATGATCAGCATAGCGCACGAATGTACGAAGACTGTTACTTGCATAGCGGTCTTAAACATTAAATTACAATATATTATGCATAAACCGAGCCATTTACCAGTGCGAGATCAATATCCTCTTGAGATTGTTGGCTATCGACGCGAGAACGACGACGACTACCATCCGATTCTACCAAGTCAGTAGGTTGACGGCGTTGCGATGAATGAGTTTCACCTGGTTCTTCATCTTCGTCATCCAAATCAGAATCTTCATCCATAGAATACTCATCGTCATCCAGCTGGATGTCTTCTGGAAAAGTTAAACAGAAAACTATAAACTACTATCATTCGGCAAATTGTTGAGACGTTTATAGTTATCCATGTGTTTGATAGTCCTGTCTAAATTGGTTTAGATGAATGAACTCTTGTGTCTAAATAATTAACTTTACAATGAAGAAATACTACAGTCTTGTATCGTACATGAAGACACTTGCGTAAGAGCTTTCATCACATTGGGCCAAATAACATTTTCAGATAATGGAATACGACTGAGACTGAATACTACTGTTTTTCAATATACCAAGAAATATTAAAATTCAATTGATATCTACGTCTGAATTCTGTCTGTGCTTTTGGGGTCTTTTTTCTTCAGTGATTTAGTTACGTACCAGATAATTATGGAAAACAATATCTAAACATGTTTCCTGACCAATATTATATATGAAGAGAAACTAATATGATCAGAAACCGAGACTAGCTGGATAAAAGACACCAGACTCTCAAAATCGAACTAACACGTTAATTTAGTTGTTAACCAGAATTACAAATTAACCAATTCAGATTCCAAAGATTGAATTTTACTATAATTACCTTACTTTTTTTTTCACTGAGTGAAAAATCTGAGTTACATAACCAAATGTTGTTTACTTTGAATATAATTTACCCCAAAATGAGACATCTTAATTTACATTGAAAATAATCGCTAATCTTGAAAACCTTACCATACAAATAACCTTCTTGCTTTCTAGAATAATCAGTTTGTGTAACAGAAATTGGGTCATTCACACACAATGTGTTCTGATTACTTGATTATAAACTGTGGTCATGACAAATTACGAGAATTTAAACGTACTCGATGACTCGTCATAAAAGCGATGGAACTAGTGCAATTACTTCAAGTGTTAGAAAACCTTACCATTTTCTTGTTCAGCCTCTTCAGTTATCGTATCCATGTGACCAGGACCAGTTGGTCGAAGTGATTTGCTCTCTGAAAGTATCTTTAGATCTTGACCACCATTTTCCACGTTTTCTGATTCACTTGTTAGTCCATATGTAGCCTTAAGGCGTGCAAGGCGAGGCAAGCATCGGGCTTCCAGATGACGGACGAGACGTTGTGCTTCTGCGAAATTTTTCGCTCGACCAACATTACCACGGAACTGTTGTAAGGTTTCAAAATATTGTTGCTCTACTGCAACAGGAAAACGCACAGGAATAAACATAGGTAAATGAGTTTGAGTATCTGAATTAGGACCAGAGATATCAACTGATGATTCAGGATTATTAGGTATCAATGAATCTTCAGAATGATTTACAGCAGGCTCTTCAATCGAAGACGTTAGTTCACCAGTATTGAGATCTGTCTTCGTTTCACCTACTGATTTGGCTGATGATAACTCGGCGTCGTTTTTCGACTGCACCCATATAGGAAGAGAACGCTTGAACCAGTAGTAACGCTAAAATAACAAAGATTGGTGGAAAAAAAATCGTAAATAACACGCTAATTATGCTGAGAAAATATTTTCTAGAGGGTGAAAAACTGGCCAGAAGACACATAGGATACAACTATATTTATAAAACAAGGACAATAATAACAAGTGAATTCTATTCACCTACTTACAGCATCTATCCGCTTGAATCATTGCTTAAAGTCACTCAGTCAGTCGGATACAACGTAGGACTAGGCATATATACGCACCGGTCCAAGTTGCCACACCTCATTATCACAACAAGATGACCACCGAATTCATAGAAGTAGTTACTTCAACAGTTTGGCAATCAGTGTCCGCAGGTACGGTATGTGCTTGCACCCTCCAAGTGCAAAGTACTCCTACAAGACTGGCAGGATTCTCATCCTGTACTCACCCTGGATGGTGAGCAGATTGAAGTAGTTGAGAAGTTCGTGTATCTAGGTAGTTGCATAAGTGCTGGTGGTGGCGTGAGTGATGAGATCGATGCACGTATAATGAAAGCCAGAGCGGCTTATGCCAATCAGGGCCATCTTTGGCGCCTTCGTGATGTTAGTCTGGCTGTAAAAGGCCGGATCTACAACGCGTCGGTGAGAGCAGTTTCGCTCTATGCTTGTGAAACCTGACCTCTCCGAGTTGAGGATGTTAGACGACTCTCTGTGTTCGATCATCGTTGTCTCCGAAGGATTGCTGACATCCTGTGGCAACACCATGTTAGTAATGCAGAGGTTCGGCATCGTGTTCGGGCGCAGAGACGATAATTCAATTGGTGTCACCATCTTGAAACACAGATTTTGGTGACTTGGACATGTTCTACGAAGGTCGTCCCAGAGAATTCCACGTCGTGCATTATTTGCTGACGCTGGGACTGATTGGAAAAAGCGGAGAGGTGGTCAGTGTATGACATGGTGTCGTGGTATGAAAGAAAGTTGCAAAGGGCTAGCTCCTGTTGGTCCTTTACGACTCCTTGGCTGGGGTCCGAGAGATGGTGCAACACAGTGGCTAGAGACGTTATCGGATATGGCTCAGAATAGAAGCCAGTGGCGATCCTGCTGTAACCTTCTTTTACTTACTTCATAAAGAGTGGTTATAACTTTCTTAACTAAAAGAGTCTTCTGGTTGTACATTTTAGTTCTCCCCACCATTACTCTTCTCTTTTTTCTCATCTTATTTCTTTTTCTTTTATATATACGCATCTTCCTCCTTTCTCTTCCCATTCTCACTGTTTTGTGTGGCGCATATGTATCTGGTGCCCCTTTGTACTAATATGTATGTGTTTAAATAAATAAATAACTTTAACAGTAGAAATATATAAAAAAAGATTGTATATAAGGATATGCTACAGGAAGAAAAAAAGATATGAATAAATTTTAATCTCATTTTAAGGTAAGACAGAGTGTATAAACCTACGCCATTGTGATCGGTTCTGAGCCATGTCACACAGAGTCACCGACCATTGGTTATGGTAGTCACGTGGACCCCAAGCAAGTAGTCTACATCTACCAACATGGCTCAGACTAGGAGTTAGTGATTTCAAGCACTGATGCCACGTTTTGGTTTGACCGCCCTTAACTCTCTTCCAACCATCCCCAATACTAATCAGCATTGCGCGTCATGGTACTCGGTGTTCAGGCATATGTAACACGTGCCCCAACTATCTCAGTTGATGAAGATTCACAACCTCATCAACTGATTTACCGTCATTCCCTAATACCTTGCGTCTTACCTCACTATTACTTACCCGGTGATCCCAGCAGATGCGAGCAATATTTCTAAGACGCCTGTCACCAGATATTAGTAGCTCACAAGTATCCTCTACTCTTAATAGCCACGTTTCTCTACAACTGAACTACCATCCTTAAAGACCTCTGGAGTAAATCTGTCTGAACCAGCTTCTCTTCCGCCTTTTAGATTAGCTATAGTTTTTTTAACTTAGAGTCGAGGAAGACTATCTCAATGTTCCATTAAGGTTGTTTGGAAATGGTCGGTAGCTGTAGAGTAGCTGAAGGCCAGCTGAACTACTCCTTAAAGTGTTCGTTATAAACATCTAGAGTGGGAGCAGATAAGAGTATTATCTTTTTCCAAGATTATCTCGCTTACACTTGACTTGTTAATTCCAGTTTCTTTTATTAGTCTGAAAAGCTGTCTGGTGTTACCTAGAGCCCCTACCTTTTCCATCTCTTTTGCTTTCGCTTCCCATCACTGCTCACGGTGGTTCCACAGACTTTTGGTTAACCTAGATCTGATTTGTTTTTGCTCTTCATATCGTTCGGAGCATGATGGGATAAGTTCACGAGAGTCTATCAGTGCAATAGATGTCTCAGAAATCCACTGGTTTTTCGTAGCCCTTTGCTTCAAACCACTGGTGGATTTCGCTTATGTTTCCGCAGCTGTTCCTATATCTTTCCAAGCAACATCTGTGTCAGCCTCGTTTTTGAGATTGTCTAAGTGTGACTTCAATTGTGCCTGGAATTTATCTTTGGCTTCCTCATCGTTGAGTTTAACTCTAACCATTGAAAACCCGGAAGTACTGAACGACCGTTTCGTCCCAGTATGGGACACAGAAGTGCGCATTCATGATCCCTCACGCAGGACACTAATCAAAGACCTACAGTTTCGCAAGCGAATGCCTAACCTTTACACCCTTGAGCCGGGATCCCATGGTGTTAATTTATAATTACAAACAATCCACCATAGTGTTTGACAATCTATTATCTTTGGTGGGTAATTACCATACACCCAACACGGTTGAATTCCACTTGTTACGGGATTTCCGTAGAACTCTGAGAATTGCCTTTGGAAGCTAGTCACTAGTGGGTCCAGTGGTATAAAAGTTAGGCGTTTGCACGAGACTGAAGGTCCCAGATGCACACTACAGAGAAAGCCCATAACAGGATGAAAGGGTCGTCCAGTGCTTCCAGGTTTACAGTGGTGGGCTAACATTGATCGATTCCTGATCTCAATGAGACTCCACAATCTTCACAGCCCTATACTGTTAAAAATGAATAAATTATTAATAAAGAAATTATTTGTGAAAATCCTCAATACCAACATACAAAATGGATTTATATCTACTCAATATGTATTGACCAATTACTTAAAATAAACGTCTCAGGAAGCATATGTATTAAAATTTCTTGTCTAGTAAGCAATTGTTTATTTTTTTTAAGAATAAACAACAACATTATAATTACCTGAAAGTATATAAGGAATATATTTAATTTTCGTCGCTTTTTACCCTGATCAAAGAAACTTCCAGATGTTTCAAGTAGCGTGCAAATTAATGTAATTCGAAATAATGAATCCGGTGGATCAATAATACTTGGGAAATCAACTATAAAAATGAAGGGAAAAGTGTTTCTCGAAGAAATATGATAATTAAAGTAAAAGCAGCACAAACGATAATATATAACCGTATAAGTATATATATATATATATATATATATATATATATATATATATATATATATATATAGGGAGAGAGAGAGACTGAATGAACAACGAAAAAAGGTTTTTGACGTTTTGGTTATTAATGAAGATATCATATTCTAATAAGATGCTTCAAAATGGTGCAATCGCCTTTCCGAAACTTCCGTTTAATATACAAAGACATTTATAAAATGAATAATCTTCGAGTATTTTCGAATCCACTAATTCATCCAGTTGATGTTTGAATAAACAAAATATATTGTAATCAGCTACTCATGAGACAAATGTATACTGAGAAAAGTTTCCACCTGATTACTCTACAACTAAATAATTTATTGATTAATAGTCCTTTAACTACTGACAAGAAATAATAATCATATACACATTATTTGCATTGGTAACTTACGATCCAAGCTAACACCGAATGTGAGAAGAGAGTAAAGTGTTTTAAATATCACTGGAGAATCCACCAGACAATAGTTATACAACAAACCAAGGTATTTGACCATTACAATTCGACGCTGATTCAAACTGGGAAGGTTGAGCTGAAAAGCAAATGGAAGTGAAATCATGTATGCCTTTCCGAGCCCGAAATGAGGTAAACCACCATATATTCTAAGGGTGAAGTGTACAATAATTAAATACATAATTTTAAGGTCATTGAATGGGTCAGAAGTGAAAGTGAAACCATGGTGAATACAACAGTTACTTAACAGAGTACAGAATTGAGTACTGTGACGTGACAGAGCAAATTATGCATTGCTCTCTATTTACTTGCTTTAAATAGTTCTTAAAGCGATAAACTCCCGAGCACTGAACAGATTTTTATAAATAAAAAAGCTACACACTCAAAAGAATATACAGATGACTATTTTGGCAGGAAGGTGTCATAAAATAACGAAACGATTAAGACACCAGAGACAGCAATCGAGAAACTACTACTGTTATTTAGGTCAGAGGTAAATGTATTTTATTTTTACCAAACATGTAAGGAATTCGAATACTTCTATATTCAGCTCACTTTAGGTGGGTAGGACGTTTTGAACACTGATCGATGTGTACTATAAATGATTCATTTAATTTACATCTTTTTGTATATAGTTGAAAACTTAGAACTTGCTAACATTTACAATCGACCATCAGTCTTCAGTAGTTTGAGATGCATTTAAACCAGTGATAGAAAATTATTAGACGAGAATGTTCATTTTCTGAAAAAACCCTTTAACTTACCTCCATTCCCACACGGATATCTTCGATGACATTGTCGACAACAGCCATGGCAAAGTCCGAATGATAAGTAGCTAACCCAGATAACACACTGGCTAGACAGTTTATATTCGTATAACGAACATCCCACGCCCTAGTGAAAAGGGTGCACGTAAATTCGACAAGCTATTGAGGGACAAAACAGCCACAAGAATGAATCAGATGTGTATTGAGAATACTTTTTTGAAAAAAATGCTACACAATTTAATAGTTTTCAGGAAAATCACATTGGAACGAGAGAAAACGCCCAAATGGAAACTCAATAACAATAACACTCAGCTAAGACCTATTAACGAAGCACTTAAAACGCCATGCAAATAATTATGGACTATTTATTTATATTTATTGAGTGAAAATTAGTGATACTACTTACTGGCAATAGCAAGAGACAGTAAATTGGTGGATTACTAAGGTATAGTCATGATAACAGTGAACTGTAATCCGGAAAAAACGTTGCATAGTATGAAGTTACTAAGAAAACTATTTAGACTCAGTAACCAAGTGTGGATTCTTTAAATGATTTTCTAAGAGACTTATCGTCAGGACTTATTGCAGTAACCAGTTAGCTTGACTGAAGTAAGTTAAATATGACTCACAAATAACAGTCAGCGGCTGAAAACCCGATGTTTACATTCGTAAATCATACCCAAAACTGTGATGTCTTCATTTTGGAAGTCTTTTAACTGAAGATCATCAATGTTTTTGTGACATGCTGAGAGAAGTCGGCCTATCTAGGTTATTTAATTTTGATTAAGACGACACATTAAGAAGACTTATAAATTATTGTACAATGAGCTCATTAATTACCTACAATTTTAAAGTTATTGATCTGAATACAGAAAACGACGGAATTTGTAAAATCGTGACAGTAAAGCATCTACACTTACTTCTTGATCATTCCAATCCATTTTTCGAATTAGCCGTAAAGTTGTATTAACGGTAGTTCGGTCCAATTTCGTTAACAAAATATGACGTATAAACATCATTTGAGGTGTCAACTTCACAGGTTCGACAATCTAAACCATTTAGAAAGAGAGGAAGATAGACGAATTAGTGATTATATATATGGACTACAAATCCACTGGATATTTGATTTACTTATTTATACAATGAAATGAAGTAGTACAAAGAACTCTGAGTACTAATTACACAAACTAAAAGGTATTTATAATTAGAAAATCTCACTTTGCAATTAGTTTGTGAATGTATATTTGACACTGATATCGTCAAAACACTTGAACACTATACTATGCTAACTTGATAAATGTGGCTCCATTAGAATTCTCTAACAATTTATATGATCACTGATCGCCTTACCAATACATAAATAATTTAAGTTAATATTATAACTTAGCATTTATTACCAAGCTTTATGTATGCTTTTTTATTCATATACGATAAACTCAAAATATTTGCATGGTGAATCATACCAACCGAACAACCAATATGAGCTATACAAACAAAACACAAACGAAAAATAATACAATATGAAAGTTACGAATATACTGTTAGTGTTGTATATTATATTTACGAATAATAAGATACCTGGCGATTGGACGGTGGTGGGTTACAATAATAATATGTATTTTCAATCATAATAGAATAACGCTGATCCATATGTAAGGCAACTTTTTTTCTGAGCATTATTTCTAAATAAACTTTTGTACGTTTATGTGATATAGGTAAACGATAAAGAAAACGCCCACAACTATCCAATAAAGCACAGGCCATATCAATGTTATGGTGTACAAATTGTGGAAGAAGTTGTTTTAAGCAAGTCAAAGCTTGATGAGCTGGATAAATCTTAAATTTGACAAGTTCCCCTAAAAATAAAAGGAATCAAAGAAAAACACTGTTTAATTTATAAACAACTTAGTTGGAAGCATGAATAGACATTTATAACTAAACAACGCCTATAAGTGAAATCACAGAAAATGTAGTCATAAACCTTGAAACATAAATCTACCGAAGAAATGGCCTAATTCAGTATGTATATACAATAACTGAAAGCGTGATAAAATGCATAGTGGTTGCTAAGTTCAGTCTATGAGGTAATAAGGGTATTTAAACATGTACAGACAGACATCATCACAGAGTTTGACATGTGCTTTGGGACAAGCTAATATACTTAATTAGCATGATGAGATGAAAGTAACAAGAGATAGAAATAATATAGTAACAATGAAATAAAGAATTACTGTACCTTGAGAATATGATTTTAAAAGACAGAGTGGGAACATAAAACGTGAATGCATTTAGTCTAATGTGAACAATTTTGAACCATTTGGCGCAAACTCGCTAACCACAATTAAACCTAGGGGTATGAAAGCAAACTGCAACATTTTGAAACTCATAGTTACACCGATTACAAATCTAATGTCATTATAGTCAAATTAGCGTAAAATCACCAAGTATACGTTACCAAGTTACGATAATAGTATGTAAACTTACCAATAAATCGAACCACTTTCAATTTGGACTCGATATTTAATTGGTCTCGTTTAGATAGACGCCAACGGAACTCTGCAGTAAGCATAGAATTGATATCTTGTACCAAGTCAGGCATTACTGGGGCTAATGAAGCCACAAAGCGTGCATAAAATGGTAATAAATCATAACGCGTTCTTGGGACATTAAATAAAGCTTTAGCAAGCCGTCGACGATTTGCTCGTTTATTTAAGTTCAAACAGAAGTCGATAGCTGCCTGAGATGGAAATCAAAAAGGTAGTGTTTACTTCATTCAAAAACAAAGAATCCGTCATTTAATCAAATAGCTGAGATATTCTTAACACATTGTTTTACAATGAAACTGGAAATTAAGTCATTTCTTTGGATTAACATCAAAAGAGAATGCCACTTTTTAAACGTGACGCATAATATTTAAAGCTATTACCTTGGTAAGAATCGTTAAGATTCGCTACTTAAGATCACACCAAAATACATATTTCCCTTATGTGATATACTGTGTTCTGTATCCGTTAACATCAGTAATTCTGAGGAACTACTGAATTTCAAGTGAAGAGAACACATGTAAAGATACAACATACACACATATTTCAACTTAGTATGACTACAGGTGAATTAAACCCTGCAGTCAAAACATTCTCTTTTATATTTTGAATTCTTAAACGTACTACTCCAATCCCTTGAAGAAAATGTATAAACTCAGACAAAACTTTTTGTTAAGTAGTATAACAAATTGTCCTACAATTTTTATTCGGAAATTATCCTCACTTGTATACGGCTAAAAAGGTAACACCATATAACGAATTATTCGATATTCACATGAACTTGTTTGTGTTTTACTGAAATTCGTAAAATATATTGTACGAGATTTCTTCCAGAAAAAGTAACACATGTAAATCCGGTGGCAACTTTTATCAAGTCACAAAAGCAAAGTGTATTTCTAATCTGTTGTGATTTACTAGCACTTTTAACGAAAGGTGACTGCTGTTGAACGTTTGCAGTTCTCGATACTAGTCGAAAGTCAGGAATAAATAAATTTTAAGATGATGATGATAATAATAATAATCACTTCAATTAATACCGTTACAAAACTAGTCTTTTGATTTATGGGTGAAAATAAATCCAATATCTGCGATTTTTGAACTATAGGAAACATATTCTGTGGGTTTTCAGTGAAAACTAGTGATAAGGACGAAGTGATAACGTGATTTAGTGGTTGTCCACTAGAGAGAAATAACGGAAGTATATTTTTTCCTGAATTCCTCATAAAACTAATTAAGTATACCGAAGCAAATTCTGATGCCGAAATTCAGAGAAGTTTAGTACAAGTTTTCAAATATAATATTTACTTACTCGATCGATGAGATCCCGATTAATGCAGTTTGGTAATTGGGTTAAAAACGTTTCCATGAGGACTTTCCCCGAAGGATTTAGATCTTCTTCACCTAACGACATGAAAAACATTGAAACAAACCTACGGTTAATGACAAAAATTATCCTCGTGAAGTTAAAAACACAAATGTTAGGAGCAATAACTACTGTTGGTTACCAAAGTTATTATTAATTTATAAAGCAGGACAGAGAAGTTTATTGTAAGAAGCTAGGTTTTTATATTTGAAAATTAGGTAGATGTAATTCTGGGTTGTTAAATTATATCGCTATGAAATCGAAAACGACTTTTCCAGTTTCACAGTAGACAACAATATGTCAATGTACTTATCAGGATCGTATGATCATGAAGTAGTTTACACGCTGCAGCGTTACATCAGTTCTAAATTCCAAAGCATGAAATACTAGGATTCAGTGAGTATATGAAACAGAGAAAGATTCGTAGAAGTACTGTGTATCGCAATTTTAGTAAGTTCGAACAGGTTGCACAAAAAAATCTCAAGATTATGTATAAGAGACTTAGTACATCACATTTTCAAATTTTATCACGAACCTTTACAACTTAAAACAGTAAATAATCACGACATAAAAACATTGTATAAAAAAACATACCATCATCGGTATTTAACAGATATGGTTTTGATTTATCAAGTACAGATGTGCAATTAGTTGATTCATTACCATCTTCTGATACTCTAATTAATGCTTCTTCTTTAGCTAATTCTGATTCAACCGTGTCAATATCAATATCTACAATGAATAAAGACAAAATTGCATCTCATTCTTTACAAAAATGACAATATAACATCAAAATGTTTTCAGCAACAGATAATTATGACAAAATTCATTTGTTCAAATGAACAGAGCGAATGACAACAGGAATGTTAAGGGTTAACAAGAATCTTTTTAAATTTAACATGGACTATTGAATTGATAGTTGTAACTGTTAACAATACTTGTTAACGAATCCCTAAGAGACGTCTGGATTCGCATAAACCCCTTTCATGGGTAGTGTGATTTAAGTCAATTAACCGAAGGCCATGAATCATTAGGATCAACCACCTTGCATTCTGTAATGCACAGGGTATCCCCTAAATGCCCGGGTACGGCCGAGGGTGAGGAGAGTCAACTCTACCCCTCCAAATCCGCTCACATGGCCACGTGCATACAATTACTGACAGGAAAGTACTACTCACTGCCTTCTCGTAGTGGGGGTGTTGAGAGAGCGCAAGTCAAGCGCTTTAACCGAGTTGGTGGGCACAGAGGGTTCAACTAGGAGAGTCAGAAAACCCTGATTCCAAACCAATGGTGCACATGGACTCCAAGATCCTGAAGGAACAAGTGGCGTATGAACCAATTACTGGTCACCGGCTACCGTGGGACTGCATCTCCTAACGTTACTCCACTGCCTTATGAATCAGACTATTAGGTCGAAGGCTCCGGGTGTGGCTCCCTAAGAAAACCACTTGCTTCGGTCTGGGCACCCGGGCAGTATCACAGCCCACGTACAAATCAAGTGACTTGTGTGGCGCATATGTATTCGGTGCCCGTTTATATCAACATTTGTGTTCAAATAAATAAATATTGCACAGTTTAGACCACCATTCAGAAGCTTCGTAAATTGGTTTCATGATAATTGCTAAATACATTGAGGTTTGTGGACATTAATATCTCTTCGAACAAACATGAGATATGAAAGATAGTGACTGGATATATATAAATAAAGCTTTGGATATAGTTATTGACATATAATGACGATTTCCTAGATTCAATTATTTTCATTGTTTACAATCCTATGCATAATTTCGAAAGTTCATACAATCCGACTCTAATACACGAAGGTATTACTTCAAAGAAAGTAATCAAATACCTGTGTTCCCTACATTAGTAACATAAATAAAGTTATCTTTTATTTATTTTTATTTAACAGCTTTCTTAGTATAACGAGTCAGGATAGGAGTTAACGACAGTAAATAACGAGTATACTTGACCTTTGGAATGGATTCTAGTTAAGCACAAAGAACATAAATACCACACCATTGATCTTGTGTTCAGACGAGGACTTTAATGAAAATGCAGTGGATAAAAATTTTAATGGTGAGTTGCTTGAATATGTGCACGCCATACTCTGAACAAAAACCAAATTACATGTCGACACTGCATTGTATAAAAAAAACTAAATCAACACTAGTTGAAAATAAGACAGATAGAAAGTAAATAGTTGACACTACATAGTGTATATATCTTAATATGAAGTACGAGTAAACGAATCTTTTGAGGGTTTGCTTAGTGATCGGACCACTTGGCTTTTAATTGATGTTGTAATCTCAATCCTGTCCATACTAGCCGTCATTCAAGTATGACTCAAGAAGACGCATATAAATCTGTACTTAGTAAATGATTTACAATATTATTGCCAAACAAATTAAGACGACTTTTTCAAGTATTTCATTTTGAGGTCATGTATAACAAATTGTCGCTCAGTATGGTGATGAGACAAGAGTTGAATATGTCCGATCTGATATGAATTTATGACAAGAATGTATATCTTATATTTTGTGCTTGATTACCCAAGCCGAGAGTAAGATTAGAAACCAAAGAAAGTATAAACCGGTATATTTTTATAAATCAAGTATGTTCGTTAGATAGATAGTGCTTTAATTTTGCTAAATATGAATCATAAATACCCAACAAAAAAGGCAACTAAATGTATTTTATATAGCATCAACATTGACAAATGAAATTCACCCAAAAATACATTCATAAAAAATCATGAGGAAGTTATGAAAATGTTGGATGAAAGCAAAACTTACCCTCACTTCCAGCAGGATCCCCATACTCATTCTTTGACTGATTTGATTCTATACCAGCTTGTTCACTTTCTTTATAAAGGATCTATTAGGAAACAAAATACACATGAAAGATATGTACGGATACCGACAATAAAGCAAAAACATGAAACAAACATAAAATTATTTTGTGAATAATTTTCATACAAAAAGTCCCACACACAGAAACTGGCTATTGTTATGCAACTAATGGAACTTAGAAATATCTCACACGTGGATAAGCAAAACTTTCTAAAAAAAAGTACATCACAAAAACAATCATGAAGACAATGATTGGGAAGTTAACTGCTTTGGCAACACTAAAAGACAGTTTGCACACATTGAGGCAAACAGTAAACTCATTATATCTTTCTGAGTTGAAACTATGAGGTACAATATTCCATATTTATTAGACATTTTCAGTAGAGTAGTAAAATGGTTTTTTGAAAACGTGTTGAGGCTATCCAAGTATCACTTGTAAACGAATAAATCAAATACTAAACCATACCCGAGTAACAGGATTAAAAGTTACCTAGATGTAGATAATTACAATACAAAATACAAAGCAGTAAAAACAGTACAAAAAGTTAACAGCAGGTAACTAACCGCAGGTACCATTGCTTTGATATCAGGCAGACTTTCGTAAAATAAACGCGTATCTTCGTCTTCAAACAGATTAACTTCCTCATGAACAACTTTCTGTAATTTTAAATTTGATGATTAATAGATTTATCACTTACTTCGACTGAATCAGGTGCGATCGAGTCTGACGTAGATTCATCTATAAACGACAAAGATGTTATATAATTTGAGTTGCATAACATGTTAAGGAATAAAATTTTAAACTAATATGGCTAATTTACCTATCGTCAATCGTCTAGATAAATGAGTAATACAACAGGCCAGATGAAGGAAACTAAATTTACCATACCATTCTATTTAAGTAATGAGAACCTAAATACAAAATGAATTTCTTAGAAATATTCTTCGAAAGCGTGGTCTATTTAGAGCCCCTTTATTGTAGGCTTATTTGTATTTTAACTAGCAATTACACCGTCTTATATGGCATGGGTTATCAAATCCACTATTTTGTGATTCTTAGTACTAAAATTTAAAGGAAATATAAGATAGAGTTGAACTCAGACCAATGACAACCAGATTAATGGGAAATTCAGCATCTATATACTGGCCCAGGTACAAGTCTTTGAACAGAACCTAACTACCAAGCCGTTTAAATCAACAAAGATGAACTGGGACCTGAACCTGTGAATTGTTTCAATTAGACACTGAGCTACATTACAACTTCAGCGATCAATCAACCAAGTTACATGACCGGATAACTATATTTCAATCCTATACAAACCCCTAAGTGCTGTTTATTTATGTGAAACAAGTTGTTAATACTTCATACTAATTACACAACAGTGTCTTTTCTTTATAATTCACATGTGGCTGAATTGAAAAGAATAATCAACTGAAACGGATGAATTCAATAATAAAAGGCAAGAAGTAATATAATATTCTAGAAACGAAAAAATACAGAATGGATATATTAGTGCCACAGGTACCTGCTCTCAACCATATTACTTAGTATTTAACCACTACATTTGGCTATCATGTGAGATCACATTACGAAGACTGCAACTCCACTATGTTACAGACCAACAATCACCTTTTTCATTAATAGGTATTATATTTCCATTTGTTGATCTTTTGTTTTTTATTAACCAGCTTCTACACCAAACAATATAACCAACTGGGAACGAACGATGAAAGGAAAGTATTAACTCATATATGCGAACGATATCAGCGGATGAAGTTTCATAACCTCATTAATTAATTTACAGTGTTTGTCAGACGCTCATTTTCTAACACCAGCATTGCTTACTTATTAGTTACAAAACACTCAAGGAATATTTTGAAAGCATTTTTGGTTGACATACGCAAGTCATTTGTATTTGGTATCCGGTGTTATGAGATATCTCATACATACACAGTGAAATCAAACTTGCCTTTTATCATTGATGAAAAATCAAGTGGCGGATCTGCGTCCAAAAGATCAGCTAAAGTACTTAAGGACTCATGAAATTTACGACAGGCTGACATCAAATGCTCCGCCCGCTCTTGCCTTTCTTCGCTTACTTCACCACGACTTTCGAGTTGGTCCCTGTTTCCCGAGATGATTCGTTGGGTTTCTTTGACCATATTTTGTAAACGATGCATTGCTGCAGCTAGGTAGTCATTGAATAGTGTACGACACTTTGCTTGACGTTCGGATGACATGAAGATGGAACGTGGAACTGGCATTTCATACTTTTCAGATAACAGTCTACATGAGATTAAAACAGATTAAATAATTAATTCAACCACAACTAACAGAACACAACATTAAATGTTATGAGCTGATTAGGAAAACCATCGCCAAGACTTCTGACTTGAGAGTCTTTCGGTTTAACACACTAAGTCCCCCATTTACATAGTGCAGACTCTCCGAAGTTGTCTTACCTAAAAGACCTCTTGCATGCGTTCATAAGAAAAAAAGTTCAACAGCAAAGAAATGTCGGAATTCGCGTTAACCATTATAATGTGTTTCCGTTTGAATACAGGTAGCATGATTTAAGAAGTTGCATATATTCAACCATATTTTGGAGCATGTATATGATAAAAACAATCGAGTTTCATTTCACATGGACAATTATGTCATCCATGCATTATGTGAAGATTAACGGCAACACCTGAGGGTGGATAAGAAATATATCCTAACACAAACGAATTTCGATTGCTCACAGTTACTTATCCTAACTGGTAATATGCTGTGTAGTAGCTGATTACAGTCTGAGTAGTCTAAATATTCTCAAGTTAATTCCTCGTCGAAATACATATATCTTTTACTTACGCTTGTGTAGCTCATATGTATCTGGTGCCCCTTTGTACCAATATGTTTTTAAAAAAAACGTTTGTTACTCCCAATGGGGTATAGGCCGCCGACCAGCATTCTCCAACCCACTCTATGCTGGGCCTTTCTAGTTCTATCCAATTTTTGTTCATTCTTCTCATGTCTGTTTCCATTTCTCGGCGTAATGTGTTCCCTGGTCTTCCTTTTTTCCTTTGGCCTTGTGACGCAGTTGGGTGATTTCCTCAATGTGTGTCCTATCTACTTCCAGCGCTTCTTCTTGATTTTTTCTTTCGCTGAAATCTGGTTTGTCACTTCCCAAAGTAGGTTGTTGCTGATAGTGTCTGGTCAACGGGTCCGAAGTATCTTGCGTAGATAACTGTTAATAAACATCTGTAACTTCTGGATGATGGCTTTCGTAGTTCCCCAGGTTTCCACCCTATACAGTAGAACTGTCTTGACATTTGCATTGAGTTCCAGATGTTCTTCAGTTGTAAATATGCTGCTCTTGTTTTGCCGATCCGCGCCCTCACATCTGCATCAGGTCCACCGTGTTCATCAATGATGCTGCCCAGATATGTGAAGGTTTTTACATCCTCCAAAGCTTCTCCGTCAAGTGTAATTCGATTGGTGTATGCTGTATTGTATTGGAGAGTCTTGCTTTTCCCTTTGTTTATACTGAGACCTGCTGCTGCTGAGGCTACTGCTACACTGGGCGTCTTCTCCTACATTTGTTGTTGCGTGTGTGATAGAAGAGCCAGATCATCTGCGAAGCCTAAATCGTCCAGCTGCATCCTGGCTATCCACTGTATCCAGCGAGTTTCTTTGTTGTATCATACAATTGTCTCATGTTTCCTTCTCTTGCAGCCTTTTCTGCTGTCATTGCTAAATCTACCACATATTTACGTTTGTCGGTTCTGATGCTCCTCTTCACTTGCTTGTTTACATCTGTGTATTTAGCTTGTGCCTTGGCTTTTTGTGCTCTTCTTCGGCTGGTATTGATTGCTGCCTTCTTATTTCTCCTTTCTTCAATCTTATCCAGAGCACCAACAGTGATCCATTCCTTGTGACGGTGCTTCTTGTGGCCACATATATCCCTGGATAAACTTTAAGGAATCATCTACTAATTATTTATTTATTTGGACATAAATGTTGATATAAACGGGCACCGAATACATATGCGCCACACAAGTCACTTGATTTGTACGTGGGCTGTGATACTGCCCGGGTGCCCAGACCGAAGCAAGTGGTTTTCTTAGGGAGCCACACCCGGAGCCTTCGACCTAATAGTCTGATTCATAAGGCAGTGGAGTAACGTTAGGAGATGCAGTCCCACGGTAGCCGGTGACCAGTAATTGGTTCATACGCCACTTGTTCCTTCAGGATCTTGGAGTCCATGTGCACCATTGGTTTGGAATCAGGGTTTTCTGACTCTCCTAGTTGAACCCTCTGTGCCCACCAACCCGGTTAAGGAGTTGGCCATTTAATTGACATATTATCTGATATTATGGTCGACGAATAGTATGAGATAACATAACTGGATATGACAAGACCTGATCAAATTGCATGAATCCCACACTACACTTACCATACTAGAAGAGTTAACAAATGGACGTACTTAACCTAGTTTTAAAGTACCAGTAACATGATGTGACGGCCAGATTATTCGGTAAGTCCCTTGTAACAGAAATATATCTATAAAATCCGCAATTTTTATAGCATTAGCTGACAATGTTCGTTCCTTCAACTATTGATACGCGCTTTAACTTCCAGTCTATATATTTTTTTCAAATAGCTTTCACAAGATAGTGAAGCGTCAAAAGACAACTTATAAGTTTAGTGTAATTTTACAGATATATTAGTTCTTTTATGAGCATTCAAATTACTTTTAGTATCCCATGAACTTAATTGTGCGCCATGACGACAGGGGAACTGAACATGAATCATATTAGCATGAGTAACTTTAGTTAAAAGCCGTGAAAATATAGCATTTTAAATTTCACATAAAGCTAGAGTAGTAACATGCTTAAACGTTCAATCGATTTACCGTATGCGACGCGGAATGACTCCTACCCAGTCGTCACTGCAATGTCTACAGAAGCTACTAAGTATCCCGATATTGGAGAAGTTATCATGATCATTTGCAGCTAGAAGAGTCAATTGCCCAGCCAACAGTCGGATACCATCAGCGTCTCGAAATATTCCGATTGTATTAAGATCAGCGAATAAGGCCAAATCAACTCGTAGTTTGGAAAGATTAGTGTTCTGCAGGACCTCTTTTAAAAAATTTATGTTGATTACCTTTAAATCTTTGTGGGAAGAGAATGATTTTTTCCACGCATCGAAAAACAACACTCCAAAATCTGAATACCGTTGGTACATCGCTGAACACAGCTTCAGCATAAAAGGAATATCAGTTAATTTTATTTTCGCTTCAACGATTGCGGTTGCGACTTCTTCAACATATTTAGAAAGATTCAGGGACTCGAACTCTGACAAAAGTGCATCTTTCTGGCTATCAAGAAAGTTTCGCTATCAAATTTTTAAAATTCGTAAAATATTCAATCATACCACTTTCTTAACAAAAGCAGTATTCTTTTTCAAAGTTGAATCCTTTTTTACGAAGAAGGCATCATCTGGCCATTTGCCTGCAATTGCTAAATTTTGCTCCAACAGTGTTGTTCTCAAGGACAAACGTTCAGAAGTTTCAACAATGAACTCGGTTACTTGCTTTCGCTGAAAAAGTTACTAACTAGCTCAAAAAAACATACATCTATTTCGGACGTAATCTGGTCTTGTTCATTCATTTTTAGTTTATTTAGAATTTCACATTACACTCCTGTAAAAAAGAGAAAAGTTTTCCACCAATCAGGAGGGGTTAAACAAATCTATTAAAGATTGGAATAAGCCTTGTTAACATGTACATATTATCTAATTGGGTTCTGCGTGATTGCCTCACAGACTTTTTATTTCAATAATTTATATTTCTTCAATCGTATCTTTGATGACTAATTCGTTTTATTACCAATAATATTGTTAATACCTCTACTACTCTGAGGTTTGTCCTAGCAATCTCATGTTGCGGCGTTAGTGGAATGAGGTAACTTGAACCGGTGTATAAATGGACCAAGTCCTACGTTGCGTTTGACTGATCAATTATTTGTTCTGTATTTAAAACGGTAAAATCTACGGTATCTAGTTTTTCTTGTATGACGGGAAAGCACTCAGTGACAGTAACTCTATCACATAACAATTTCTGAACAAGCTTGCCACATTGTTTGACATCTTAATTTACCTTCATTGCAAATTTATCTTCCTTATGATGATATGAAGTGTAGCAACTTTAATACAGATTTATGAAAGGTCTTACTGTATTTTCACACCGACTAAGATATTATCGTCGACAGGCATATTATTCCATAACGAATATCTAATGACAAAATAACCATGAGTAGTACAATTCAAGAATATCGACTAGCAAGGTCTACAAAATGATATTACCTAATACTCCAGGAATGGTCACTTGGCTTTCCCAGATACTCTTATAATCACACTGTTATGCAGAAAACATTTGTTACATCTCAATGACTAAGAAAAATCACTTCCTAAGTCGGTAATTTTCTTTGAAAGCGGGTTATAGCAGACAATAAACGGACATACCGGATAATTACTTTCAAGCTATTGATTAAACGGATGAAACCGAGTCATCATTGGTTTCTAATGGGTTCTTACCCTTAAAGTAACATCCCCCTAACATATTACTTAGTTTCCGACGCCCATCATTACGATAGTTCAATTATGCATTGTTTGAGAAGGAGAACATAGTTCTTTCTAAGTGCAAACGGCAGTTAACCCATGATGTCAATTTCATTAGTTAAGAAAAAGTGGGTAAAATAATGCGTATAAGAGCATAGATAAAATCAAGAACTTTAAGCGGAGTATGGAAGACTGGATGAAAGATCCTGTAACAGGTTGGACAGACAAACATCCACAAGTTGTCGTGTCACGTTGACACGAGATGAGAACGAAAAGATGAATAGCAAACCAAAAAGGATTAACGTAGTAGCAATAATAAAAAGAAAGAACCTCGTGCATTATTTGAAAATATAAAGTGGAAAGGTACATACGAAGGGAAACTGGAATTCAAGGCCGAGAGAAATGTAAACGATGAACCAACCCGCTTTGTTGTGAGCATTTCTCAGTCGTTTAACGTGTAGCATCCAACTACCGACCGCAGTTGCCACGTAGACCAGAACTAGACGGTCTACACCTTTAAACAAGGCTGAGGACAATGACTTGATAGACTGAAGCCCTGTTTTGGCTTGACCACCATTAGCTTCCTTTCAACCCACACACTAGTGGATAGTTTCCGTCAGGGTAGGCACACGCAACACATGTCGGTAGAGATTAACATTAACACATGTGCCTGGTACTCTACGCCTAACCTGTTTCAAGTTATCAAAAGCCTTTGTAAATCTCAACCAGTAAAAACATAACTGCCTGACCTCAAAGAATTATATGCTCATTGGCCTTTCATTTATTCGCAGCTAATGACATTCGAGAGTTGGTTATTTGCTATGTAAATAGATTACGTGGAAACCATCAACCACTTTAATATAAATCCAACACTACAACACGGTGATTTGAGATCCCCATTACGATTCAGAATTTAAGGTACCAGTGACCGTATTTACTTTACAAATAAGCCTGAGATTTTAAGATAATAGAACTACAGTACCTCCATACTTAACCACCGCTTACTCTGATATGTAATGCTACGTCAGTCAGTCAGCGACAACGTAGGACCAGGCACATATATGCATCGGTCCAAGTTGCCATACCTCGTTAGCACAACAAGATGAACACCGGATTCATATAAGTAATTAATTTAGTGGTGGTAGTATATAAAGAAAGGTTGTATATAAGGATATAGTACAGGAAGTAATGCTACGTGACGTAGGCGGATGTAAGAAATAAGGCAAGCGATGAACAGACCAGGACACCACCGACAGAACCATTGACTGTTAGCTTTAGTCTTGGTAGGAACAAACTAACTGGGCACAGTTGACATAATTGTGATTGAAGATGAGATGACTCGTGGTCGACCATAAAGTTTAGAATTATTCAATTTTGCTGACTCATTTCCAACAATTCACTCCTTATCCTCCAGCCTTAATCCCTCACAAACCATATTCTCTGATCTGGTACTTTTACTACAGGACTAAGGGACTCTTAGGAGCGATGAGATAAACAATCTCATTATTTGTAGTCTCGCACTTAAACCCCCGATAAAACTAGTGGTGTCAAGGATGAATGACGAGCTTGTTCGAAGAAATAGTAAAAAAGGTGACAACGTAAACCAGGGTTAGGAGTACACCACGCTAAACTAATCAACTGTTCCCAATATCAATACTATTATTACTGTTATCCTTTTAAGATGTAGAGTTTCAGGGTCGATGTTATTGGTTAGTGACTGAAAAAGATGTTTAGGTCAGGAGTGAATAGTCTACAAGATATGAACAGAAGAAAACTAAGATGACCGGATGCCTGAATGTTCATTAAAACCACCTACCGCCAGTGTCCAAAACGGCGCCTGACACATTTACGAACCAATAGTCCCGCCAGCGCTTTTTCTTCCAGCCCTGTAAAACATTGCTCAAAACCAACTGTTGTGCAGTTGTTGCTGATGCATCGAAACAGGTTACTGTCCTACTTAATTATATATTAGCGCATCACCGAACCTACCATATATAATTAAGTAGAAATTAGGTAGAAATATATGGGAGTATTATTTACATGACAACAAATACTTACATGAATTCCCTCCAGAACTTGAGGTAGCTTGTCCCGTGTATTATTCTGAAGCGTCTCCATCACATAATTTTTACCTTAGCTTGGACGAAACTTCTTTATCACCTCTCCACCTTAGGAGGGTATTCTCATACAATGATGAGTTCAAGTAAAAGTACTAAGAATATGGTAAAAAAAACTTACACAGAGCCTTTACCTTAAGACCTGTCCACTACACAAGCAGAAGGGGCATATTACCATAACGAGTCATACTGCCGATCATCTCTCCCTTGAAAGATTACTAATCCACCGCAGTATCAAACCATACCTAGGCAGGAATAGCTAAAGTTAGGAATATGAAAAGCTCGGAAAAATATATGCGAATTGTTTTTTGGTGAGAACTTCCGCTTTGCTGAGTTCGCTGGTGAAAAATATAATGATGGTGATCTTGCTGACCCTCCGAAAAAGGGCTTGACATTCACTTTCGTTCTAAACGTACTGAAAGAGACAGCTCTACTACCCCTTAGTCACTACTTTTATTGCTGAGTTATACTGTATTCTTTAGGATTCTTGTAAAGATTTAAACAACAGTTATACTCTGTTGTAAATAAGAAACGTCTTCGCAACACATACTCAAATTCCATGGACCTGATAACTAGTAGTTTGTTCCCAAAATGTCCTGAGGTTCAGAAACCACAAGTCTGGTAGGAGCATGAAAGCACAAGAACGTCCTCACGATGCGCCAGCAAAATCAATTATAACTCTTTCTCCCGATATCTTTATTTAGAAGCTAACCACTCCTTTAACATCCAGTTGTTTCTTTCTGTACACCCGTTCGTCTGAGGGTGATACGGTTTAGTTCGTATCCTCTTGATGCCAAACTGCTTTAAACGAGCTTTCAACTCTTCACTTTCAAAACAGAGATCCTGGTCGGTTAATATTATCCTCAGTATTCCGTAACACGCTGCAATATGCCGGATCACTACTCCAGTCAGTTTTTGCCCGCAGATCTGTCATGCGTACGGCGTCTACCCAACGTGTGGCATGTTCCGTCGTCACTAGCAGTCGTCTAGCATGTTTCTGACTTGATTGAACGTTTGTTGGGAGGTATCAGTTCACGTAAGCTTAGTGTTGCTCAACAACTTATATAGAGCTGTTGTTATTTCGATGAAGTTCTTGACAAACTGACTGCAGAACACCGCCCTTCCCAGGAACTGTCTCAATTCTCTTTTCGAACTAGGTACTGAAATCTTCAAGGTTATAATTTTTTGCGACAGTGGTTTTATTTCTCCATTTCCTACTTCATACCCCGAAATTCGTGATGCTACTTTTCGCTATCTGCGACTTGTCCTTATTAATTCGAAGTCCGAATTCTTCAATTCGCTTTAAGACCACTACCACATGCTTGATGTGATCTGTTTCTGTCTGGCTGTACACAACTACATCATCGCAATACACCTCAAAATTATCTAGATTTCTGAGCAGTAGCAACATTAACCTTCTGAACGTAAACAGTGCACCCGCCAACTCAAACGGCATTGAATGGAATGTCTTTGGCTCTTTCTGGGCTTCTTCAGGCTTCCTTGAGTTTGCCGACGAGCCATCCTTACAGTTTTAGATGAATGTCCCAGAAAGCAGAGGAGGTGCAACATAAATGAGTCAGGCTTACATGCATCCAGTTTTAGCTCTCAATATGCTATGAGTTTTCAGTTAGATGGGTTGAGTTGGGCCTGTCATTTCTCTTTATTTCTAGACAGAAGGAAGATTTTTAACTGACAGTAGGGCCGTTCTAATTGACTAGTGGTTAGCAAGCGATGAGAAAGTTGCTGTAAATTGCGTTGTCCTGTTGACTTGGGGTTGGAAAGTACAGATCTGAATGTGTTTACAGACATCTATAATATTTGACGGGAAGCTAAAGTTCTGAATTTAATTATTCGGTGAAAGCACAAGCAAACATTTCAGCAGTAATTTATTTTGCGTGTAATGCCCCTGTCCAGCATGTAGAACGGCACACGACAAATTCGAGGTATGTAAATTCACTTAATTCTGAGAAAGTGTCTACAAGGTTGAGGTATACTTGATCAAAACTAGCACCGGAATAACAAACGAACCTGAGGGACATTTTCTAAATTTAGTTAACTTGTATTTTTACAGTTTTATCAGGGAACTTCTCACTCCTCCTGGCTCTTATTCATTTCATCCTTTAAAAATTGCCAATCATTCTGCTTGCTAGCTGCTCTGACATCAGGATGGGATGATTTATTTGTTTAACCAAGGATAATTCTTACGCCCAACTAGACTGCATTCACCAGTGTGCGAGTCACACAGTAGACTGTTCTCGTGTGTTCTATTATAGGTGACGATTAGGTAAAAAAGTGGTATCAGGTAACATACTTTCGTCATAATATAGCTCTCAACTATGATGTATCTTCTACAGCAAGCTATGGCATTTTAAGAAACACCTTAAGGCGACGATATATGCCGTATGTTAAACAAACTTGTTAAATGTTGTAGGCTTCATGCCGCATTTGATTAAAGAAAGCGCTAACATGTTCGATATCAATTTGAACATTGCCTCCCCCAGCAATTCCATAAACCCGTTGTCGGCAGTTGGTGCGATTTTAGAATCTCCACGAGAGCGAGTGACTTGTGCATTCAATTTTATTAAAAGAGATGGCCATAGTAATCTCAAAGTTGCACTGAGCCTTATATGTGACTTATTTTATTAAATTTTAAAAATAAGGTTATTACAGCTGTGGTAGTACCTTCGGAAACAAAAGCATTGATTCTATTCAAACTGATCGACATGATATTTTAATGCTAGTAGTTACTCATCGTTTTATACATTGAAAAAGCCAGACTAGTGGTTGGAGTATGTTTTCATTCGGATCATGAAACAGAACAGTTGGAGCTCTAAGTTGTAATTTCAAACACAAAGCTTTCATCATTAGATACAGGATATTAGGGAACACAATGCCAACGCAAAATAAGGAAGTAGATAAACATTCCAGCTAAAATGGTTTGGTATTACCAAGGTGTTTTCGACTGACTATTAACCAGCTAACCTATGCCGTTCCATAGGCTTTCTTCTGAAAGTGACTTTCATAAGAATGTACGCTCAATCGATTTCTTAAACAAAGGATGTCAGTTCAGTTTCCATAGCTTGATGAAGAATCCTTAATTCGTTCAGTGTTTGGCTTTCTTACTATTTTGGCGAATGAGGGCCATAGCTCAGTCAATATTCAGAGATAGTCAACACACTTCATATCCTTCATTAACTTGTTATCTTACCCCGATAGCATCTACTTCCTTTCCACAAATTATCGCACATGAGTTGTTGTGCGTGTTCTGTACATGGGAATCAGAGCTGTCAAGAAAATGGATGGTAATATAGTGAGACAAAGATATCTGAGCCGCCGGTGTGTTACCCAACACCATTTGGGCGAGGTACAAATTGCTTATGTTCTGTCAGACTATTAGATGGTTACTAACCTGACTCCTAAGTCATCCCACTGTCAAAACAAAAAGAAGCTTACTTTTTGTAAAAGCAAACCGATAGTCGGTCAATCCTAAAGATGTAACCCTATTTTCGTATAAAATAATTTGATATCTCAAGAAAATGAACGACTACAAGTGACAAACGTTCGGTTCTTCATACATGTACGATCTCATAGAATGCACTGGTAATATGGAAGGAAATAGTCACAGTGTAGACATTTTAGGCACGAATTTGCACTAAAAAAGACTTTTATCAGAAAAACGATATCAGTTTGAATCTGGCAGAAGCCAGGTTCATCACCCAACCCGATTAAATACATGACCATTTACGACCTGGTTCGTAACCTTAAATACATAAAATGCCTACTGACCAGGAGTAATCAAGACATAGAATATGAAAAAAGTCAAAAAATATTCAATGTCATGTCCTATAACCGAATTGACTTCGAAGGGTCACCGATACAATCGGAGTATAATATTACTAACCATGTGATTAGCCTGGTGTTAATATTCATGTTATAATAAGGAGGCTTCATTTACAAAAGCGAAGAGGCCGAGTCGTTTTACACTCTACAAATGCGCATATCATATTGGTCATGACAATCGTCGATAATCGAGCAACGTGAAGGAATATTACAGCTACGTCTATTGTGCATGGACATGGTCTATTGGTTAGGCATGTGACCCAGAACCCATAACAACGACGGTTTGAGTAAGTACAGAGGTGCTGCTTCCGTACACGGAACTCGCATCCTTATCAGGTTTTTTCTGTTTTCAGATATATGGAAAAGGTGTAAACATACGTTCAATCGGAACAAGTGTTTAACGTCCAAACCTGAATGACTTCTGTGGTTTGTGTACGCCATTAACCAGTTTTGGGGTTAACCAAACATAAAAGTTACTGTGATCGTAGTAACTATCTTCAAAATTTTAAAGTTCATACTGGAAGTGAATTGGTTATAATTCTTAACGTCAGCGAACAATGTTAATAATATCGAAGACAATAGTGAGCGAATCTAGCCAATTGACTTGTCGGCCTTTAACTTGTTGGATGACTAACAAAGTCAAAAATATGTCAATCATTTCTCGGTTTACCATTCCTCAAGGTATTAAATTTACTTTCAACACACGTAAAGGAAAGATCAACCCACGGGCTATTCAGGACAAAAATAGATGTAATTGTGACAGTTAGGGAAGGGGATTTGTGTAGATTGTAACAATTTAACAATTGAATTCATGAATCGATAAAGGCTAAACCACCATGGAAAACCTGGAAGCACTGGAGTTGGAGTCCCGCGTGTGGGATCGTGGATGCACACTGCTGAGAAGTCCTATCTCAAGACGAAACAGCCGTCCAGTGCTCCCAAGTGTTCCACGGTGACCTAGTTTATTTGACTCACGAATTCAACTATTCAAGTAAGAAATGATTAGTACAATAAAGTGTATTGGCAAGGCATACTGCAGTGCATAGCACAAATCGGTGGGTAAAAGTTTAATTTATGAACAGCAAGAGTATTTTGTGTTCATATTATTAATAATAAAACGGAAGAGCCACATGTGCGGTAGGATTTAGTCATACTAACTTACGCCTGTTACCCTTCGTTGAGGAGTATAAGCCACTCAACAGTATTCTCCATTCAACCCTGTCCTGGGCAATACTCTCCAGTTTTTCAAGTTAATATTCATCCTTTTTACATCTGCTTCTATTTCCCGACGTAATGTGTTCTTTGGCCTTCCTCTTTTTCGCTTTCCTTCAGGATTCCAAGTTAGCGGTTGCCTCGTGATGCAGTTTGGTTATTTCCTTAATGTATTTCCGATCCACTTCCAACGTCTTTTCCTAATTTCCTTATGGTATCCCCTCATTGAATGTTGAGTATTTTGCATAGGCAACTATTTATAAATACTTGTAACTTCTTGACGATGGATGTAGTAGTTCTCCATGTTTCAGCTCCATACAGTAGGACTGTCTTGATGTTCGTATTGAAGATTCCCACTTTGAGGTCAGTTGACAGTTGTTTTGAGTTCCATGTGTTCTTCAATTGTAGGAATGCGATCCTTCCCTTACCAATCCTCGCCTTCACATCTGCATCCGATCCTCTTTGTTTATCAACGATGCTTCCCAGGTGCGTAAATATTTCCACCTCTTCCAGAGTTTCTCCACCAAGCGCGACTGGGTTATTGTTCTCAGTGTCGTATTTGAGAATCTTGCTTTTTCCTTTGTGTATGTTTGGGCCTATTGGTGCAGAGGCTGCTGCTACATTTGTTGTCTTCGTCTGCATTTGTTCGTATGTATGTGATAGGAGGGCTAGGTCATCTATGAGGTTCAAATCGTCTAATTGATTCTGAGATGTCGGTTGTATTCCATGCTTCCCGTCAGATGTCGAAGTCTTCATAATCCAGTCAATCACCATAAGAAAGAGGAAGGTGGAGAGTAGACAGCCTTGTTTGACTCCGGTTCTTACTGGAAATGCATCTGTCGGCTGTGCTTCATGCACGACTTTGCACTGTAGTCCGTCGTATGGGTTCCAGATCACTTTGACAATCTTCTGAGGAACCCCATAGTGTCGAAGAATTTTCCATAATGTTCATCCACCCACACTGTCAAACGTCTTCTCATAGTCAATGAAGTTGATGTGTAGTGACGAATTCCACTTAATTGATTGTTCCACGATGACCCGTAGTGCCGCAATTTGGCATGTGCATGACCCCTCCTTACGGAATCCAGCATGTCCGGAGACTGTGGGAGATCGAGAATGTCAATCAGACAGCTGCAGAAATGACGAGATACAAATTCGAGGTACTCGGAATAGGCGAAAACCATTGGACTCAAGCTGAACAGCAAAAGTTAGATACGGGAGAGACGTTGCTGTATTCCGGTCACGAAGAAGAAACTGCTCCACACACTTGGGAACTTGATCTGATGCAATACAAGAAGGTACGGAAAGCACTTATAGGATGAGATTCTCGAGGATCCAGAACTATCAAAGTATTCTTCAAAACAAGGAAAGAGTGGATTACAATCAATGTTATCCAATGTTATGCACCCACCAATGATAGCAACGATAACATTAAAGATCAATTCTACTCGAGGCTGCAATCAATCATAGCGAAGTGCCCAAGAAAGGATCTGACCATCCTGATCAAAACGGCAAAGTCGTAACGGACAACAACGGTTTTGAAGATATAATTGGACGACATGGACTAGTAGAGATAAATTGAAAAGCAGAGAGATTTGCAAATCTATGTGTATTCAACAAAATGGTTGTCGGCGGCACAATATTTCCACACAAACGCATGCAAAAAGCCATATGGATCTCACCGGATCACCCTACGGAGAACTGGATTGATCATATTTGCATCAGTAACAGGTTCATAGGGTCAATGGAGGATGTGATAATCAAGAGAAGGGCTGACATAGCTTCAGATCACAACCTAGTGGTTGTCGAGTTGAAACCGAAGTTAGAGAAGCATTAGACAACTGGTCAAACGGCATTAAAAAGGTTACTTCGAGGTACTCACAAACTCAACCAATTCAAGATAACTCTCAACAATAGGTTCCAAGCTTTACAGGACCTACTGAAACAACAAAAAACTGCGGTGGAAGGAAACTGGAAAGGGATCAAAGAAGCACTAACTTCAGCGTGTCAGGATGTTCTGGAACGCAAGAACCATCATCATAAGGAATAGATCTCTATAGGAACGATGGAAAAATTGAAGAAAGGAGGTACAAGAAGATGGTAATTCACATCAGTCGGACACGAGCAGAGAAAGTCAAGGTGCAAGCAGGGTACGCTGAACCAAACAAGGAAATGAAAAAGAGCATTAAAGCCGACAAGCAGAAATACGAAGAAGAGCTAGGAAGAACTGTGGAAACAGCTGTATAAGGTATTGTGAAACATCTATATGATACAACGAAAAAACTGGCAGGGAAATATAGTAAACCAGAGGCCAGTAAAATGCAATGAAGACAGACCAACTATATAGGAAGAGGTGGGTTGAATATTTCATGAAGCTCTTGAATAGGTAAGCTCCACTGAATCCACTGGATATCGAAGCAGCAGCTACATTCCTTCTTATAGCTTTCACTCTACCAACGATCGAAATCTGCCCGGTCATCAGACAAATCAAGAGTGCGAAAGCAACATGACCTAACAATATACCAGCTGAAGCACTGAAGTCACCTGTAAATGCGACTATAAACATACTCCATGTTCTATTCAAGAAGATTTAGGAGGAAGAGCAAGTGCCGATATAGATGTAAAGGCGAGGATCGGCAAAGCAAGGACCACATTCCTACAGTTGAACGACATATGGAACTCAAAACAGCTGTCAACCAATATCAAAGTGGGAATCTTCAATACTAACGTCAAGAACACACTACGTTGTGAGTAGGAAGCGGAAATGAAAAGGATGAACGGCAACTGGAAACAAGTGTAAAGGATTGCCGAGAACTGAGTTGAATGGAGGATCCTGGTGAGCGGCCTATGCCCATCCATGAGGGTTAGCAGGCTTAAGTTAGCAACCTCGATCAACCGATTAATAACTTTTCAGAGATCACAGCATTCAATGTTAAAATATGTGAACGCATAATATACTCGTGGAAAATAGGTTTTATAACCAAGTAGTTAGTGTTTAGAGCTTAAGTTCAGTAAGAGCAGCATTCTAATTATTCATGAATGCTGAATACGGTGACATCAGACGTGGTAATAATTACCAGCATACTATCAGCGGCACATAGTTTATATGAGTGTAGTAATACAAAGACTTAGGGGTGTCAGTAAGTTGCAGCTTAAAAACAACTGAGCATTTCAATCTAGCATCCGCCAAAGGTTATGATCAATCCTCTGAGCATTCAAATGATTTGACGTGCTGTTTCGGATCCCACCTTTGTAAAACCACGCCTGTGTCTAAGCAGCCTGTTCAAACCTGATTAAGAATACTGCAACTCGAGCGTCTTCAGTGTGAGGGAACAAAATGAGCTAGGGGTCTTCCACAACTTCTCTACGATGAACTCTTAAAACACATAAACCTTTTAAACTTACCATCTATTAGAACGCTAAGTAGCCTTATATTGGCATTCCCTACCTTGAATGACGATTCAGGTGTCAGTATGTTTTACGTTTTCGCTCTCTTCAGAGCTAACCGTCTTTGAGGTCATAGCAAGAAGGTTGGGAAACAACAATCTCATGAACCCAGAATAAAGTTCAATTTTTCTTATCGCCTTACCCTGGTCCGGATATGGTTCATTCCGCTGTTTTGAGGGAAGCAGCTTCAATCGTGGCGACACAACTTAGCGTGATGTTTGCACACTCGCTAAGCAGAGGCAAACTACCGGAAATTTAGAAGCTGCCCCACATCACACCAATTTTCAAAGGAGGTCGACGCAGTGAACCCTCAAGCTACCGACCAGTGGCCCTTCTCTCCATACCTTCCAAAATTATGGAATCCCTAATATACGACGGTATACAAGAATACTTATCATCCTTAAAGTTTTTCTCACCTCAACAGCATGGTTTCAGTAAAGGTCATTCTTGTATGACCAACCTGCTGACTGCGGTGGATAGAGTACAGGCGTCTTAGAGGTGACCTTCTTATGACTTACAGCATCCTTAATACTTCTGGTCATCTCCTTTAACATCTTAAGCTTAGACATAACACTAACCTAAGAGTTGTCAAGTGCTGGAATTCACTGCCTACTGAGCTAGTCCAAGCGACTTCCCAGGAGTCCTTTAAGAGGAAACTTGACTTATTCTTAAGGACTAAGGATAACATATTATTATGATTTACTAAATTCTTTTTTCCTCTATTATCGTTGATATACCTAGGTTTTTGCCTGGAGGTATTGGTGATCCACTGCTACTAGACACGGAAGCCCGTTAAGTGAAAGCTTCTTCTATTCCGTCCTCAACCATTTGAACCATTTGAACCCGAACAAGTAATATCAGCCCATCAGTGAATATTTTCAAGGCGAAGGTGAACATTTACTGGAAAAAAACCTAGAAGAATTAACGCGAGTCCACTAATCTACTGTCCTTACTACTGAAGACTAAAATTTTGGTATCTGTTCTGCATATATAGTATTGAAATTGATGAGCGGGCAAATCTAGTTAAGCGTAACAACAACTGTAATGAGGATAACTGTTTGCCTATCCGGAGATTCATTTTTTCCACTGGAGGTTTCAAATAGAACGTTAATATCGGAACTCAAAATGCTTATTGAAGTTGAAAGTGGCATATCTGGAGTTGATTTTGAACTATCAAGAGAAGGGCAGGTTTTATGTGTTCAGTCAACTACCAATATCGAAAAGGCAGGAATCAGAGATGAGGATCTTCTTTTTGCCGTTCCTATTCCAAGACACAACACAAATGAATCGAAAAGTGGTGGTTCAGTAAGGCCATTTTTTGACATACTTAATCATATTAATTCTTGACAGTCACATCCAGTTCCTTTATTAGATTTTAAGTCGATCAAGGTTCCGAGTTCATCAGGTTCTGGGATACCTGAAGCTATTCGCAAGCATTTTCTGACTGGTGCTTCCCGTCAGCTTTCTATATTGGGTGAACGAAATCCAGAGTTGGCTGCCGTTATTAATGACCCAGGTGAAATATTGATTTTTTTTCAGAACTTCAGATAAACTACCCGTATCACAATAAGCAACTTAAGACTCAAGCGGTTTATATTAATGGTTACAATAGTTACAATCGTGTCGTACTTTTCCCAGAAGTTCGTTTACTCGCTAGTCGCTATTATAAGGCTTGGTAGATTATACTTAACCTCTACAACTTATGTTTATATGACTGTCCATCCCTATTTCGAAAGTCTCAACGGTCGCCTATACCACGTTTTCACTTAGATCGTTCCTTTGAGCCATAAATCGATGTGAGGTACAAACTTTTACCGTAGTTTATAAATCCTTGGATGATTTTTTACGGCGAGACTATAATTTATGGACCACCTTTGAATGAATCTCAAGTGACTTTAAGAAATGTCAGCCAATCAGTAAACAGTCAGTATAGAGTACAAATATATTATACAAAACCAGATAATTAAAGTGGACACACTTCTTTTATATGGTCCATAAACCATTTGACTGTGGTTCAAATTTTAGAGCTTTACATCACTTCATCTACCAAGTACATTTATTTGCTGTGGGTATCATTATATCCATTTAAGTATCGAGAGGGAATGTCTTGGAAACGACACTACCGGAAAGCATACCAAAGGTCTACTTTTCGACACGGCTTTAGACTTAATCCAGATTTCTTGTTTTCTACCATTTAATGGTTAGTTAGGTCTAGCAAGGTTTCTGGAGATTAGCTCAAAGCAATTTATTTATTTATTTAAGCACATAAATATTGGTACAAAGAGACACCAGATATATATGCGCCGCACAAATCTCATTCGATTTGTGTGAGGGCTGTGATATTGCCCGACTGCCTAGACCGAAGTAGTGGGTTTTCTTGAAGGGCTAAACCCAGAGCCTTTGACCTAAAAGTCTGACCCACAAGGCAGTGGAGCATCGTGAGGAGATGCAGTCCCATGGTAGCCGGTGACCAACGATTGATTCATACGCCATTTGTTCCTTCAGAATACTGGAGCCCATGTGCACCATTGGTTTGTAATCAGGGTTTCCCAACTCCCCTAGGTGAACTTTCCATGTCCACCACCCGGTTAAAGCGCCGGATATTCGCTTTTCGTCCTCTCAGTTTCGTAAACAACACCCTCATCACGAGAAGGCAGTGAGCAAGACTTCCCTGGAAGAGGCTGTAACACGCGTGGCCATGTGAGAGCATTTCGAGAGGGAGGGTGGCCCCTCCCCACTCTCGGCCGTACCAGGGCATTTGGGGGACAGCTCAAAGTAAGCTCATATTCGAGTCATAAAATCCATATGAGTTTATGGGAGCTGGGTTTGATATCATTTGGATTTTCTCATTCTTGTTAGTCTCCTAATTTGTACTCTAGAAGTATTATCAAGTAACATCTCCCGGTTACTTATGTTCATGTATTTTCAAGAGGTCTACATCATTTTTATTCTTACACCGTTACATCATACAGGACTCATTATTCATATCACTGAAATCCTACTTCGTCTTACCGTCTCATGAGCTCCATTAAATGACAATTCTTGCCTCTGATTATTCATGCCTTATCTCTAAGTATTACTGTCTCAGTAGGGTGCAGGGTTTTTTAAACTAATTGACCAGGTACCTACATATGGGCCACACTCGAAGTATGAGGGGTAAAAATTCTACTCGGTTTCCCAAAATGAAATAAGTGGAGTGGGGTTTGAATCTTGGACTTAGTGGACGAAGATCCAAGGCATTAGGACAACAACCACAATTCATGATCTGTGTGCTATTCAATGAATTTCGATAGTCGTCCTCGTATCAACCTTCTTGATCACTTCAAAAGAGTTGACATCATTGAACTAAAACAGATTAGGTGGCGTTGGTCGCTATTACTTATTATATCTAGATGCCCCCAAATGCCGGGTGTGGCCCCTTAAGAAAAACACCTGCTTCAGTTTGGGCACCTGGGCAGTATCACAGCCCTCACACATATCAAATGAGATTTGTGCGGCGCATATGTATCTGGTGCTTCTTTGTACCAATATTTATGTGTTTAAATAAATAAATAAATTATATCTAGATAAAAGTTTGTCATTTTCACCTATATGTTCACAATAGTTCATTTGCGGAATTCCCCCACATTTAAATGACGGAAGCCAGATTTTCATACACATTAACTGCACTCTAGGTATTCGTATCAATCAAACTTCTTTTTGGTCACTCCATTGATTATTTGCAATTGATAGTCACAGATCATACAAATAAACGGAAGTGTCTTAAAAGTCAGCATAGAAATGTATCATTTAAAGTACCGATACTCGATATGAAGGAAATAAAGTAACTAAATAAATAATAATAACATCTGGGAAAAGTAAACAGTCCATGGAAACAAAAAGACGAAAATGGCAAGTAAAGGTATCATGGCCAATTATATATATATATATATATATATATATATATATATATATATATATATATATATATATATATATATATATATATATATATATATATAATTCGTCTTTCTGTGTATTGTCAACTCAGATCTATCACTCCCAGTTAATAAGAGAATTCGTTCATATAATAAGTTCGGTTTCTATTTGGGCTATAGTTTAAGAGTTAAAGTAATCAATCTTCAGCCATTATTTTAGAAATTCTGGTAGTATCGTTTGTTCTCACTCCAAAAGTGTAACTTCAAACTCAGTAATTGGGCTTGTATTCACTCACTAAGCTACATTAACTGCCATTTTTTAGGAACTCTACATTTTAAAATAATGTTCCGAAATTGCGAATATGAACTTTTTTTTATACATCAAACATCCTCATGTTCTAACGAATTAAATAGTTTGACTGTTTTGGTTAATTTCACGGTCCTACTGAAATCTGCTTGTACGAAATTGTTCTATTGATAATATGGGAGCATTTTTTCAAATGTTTATTTATTTTATATATTCCTTCAAATCGACATTGAATCAATTGATATTTTGACTATTTTATATTAGTTGCCTTTAGAAGGGTTTTTGAATCACAACAGAGTATTGCTCGTCAGCATCGGGAGGAGCTTGAAAACTTGTTGGCTGCAGATGCTCTAAATCCAGCAGTTCAAGAAAGGATAGCTGAGCTTATAAAGTCAGTGGTGATTGTTTCTCTTTCTGAAACTTAATGATTCTGTTTATGTCCATGGCTTTGTTACTGTTTTACGAGCTATCTGGTATGATAACAGGGCTTGCATTATCACGTTAAACAACACAGTACATAGTGTTAAAACTTAACGGCTACTAAAGTAGTACATTTAAGCATACTTTCCAAATTGTTCAATCTTTTCCGAACTATTTAAATTATCAAACTCCACTCTATAATCTTCATGGGACAACGAGCTTGTGGCGATCCTTATTATAACTGTTGCAAAATTCCAATAGTTAACTGCTTTAGTTTCTTTCCAGAGGTCATTTATTTCACCTTCAGAGTAAAAGCCTCATATATAGTAATATTACTAGTAGCTTTAATTAAGATTTCTAAATTTGACGAGAGTTCTTATACATCAAAGTATTTTCCATAAATATTGATGTAAACTAGTAAGTATTTCTAATACTTTTTGAAGTTCTCAAAAAAGACCTATGCTTACTGACTGATTCATATCTGTGTTTACCGTAATCATGGGTGGTTGAGTCTTCAAGTGTGTTAGTCATCATGTTTATCTGAGCGATAGCAATAGTTTCTCAACCGTTGCTGCTACCTTGACGGGCTTGCCTATCATGATGAACCAATCAGGTTATACTGTTGTGCATGCTACTTATGTCGACATAAGTAGTATACAACACCAATCAGAAACGGAATGCCTGGCAGTGGAAGGTTGGGAAGATCGAATCGAAGAGAACGGGAACAGACAGTAATTGTTATGGTAATAAAGGAACGATAAAGTTTGAGATAATTAATGGAGGATTGGCAAATGAAGTATTGGACTTATGGTTTTCACATTTTACCAAGATACTTTGTAATTTTGTATCAACATACATTCGGTTGTCCCCACCTGTGTTCTTGATCATTACAATACTGGTTGGAACAACCGTTCCTCAAGGTCGTACCATGACAGGCAGGTCGGTTGAAGAGCGGTAAGACTAAAGACAACAAACCCAAGGTCTGAGGGCGGTCGTACTGCTGATTGTACAGAGGTGTGACGGAAGTAGGGTGTTTCTCTCAGACAACCAGTATGACAGCGATGATGCCTCCCACAAAGGAGGAGTGTGATTAGAAAAGGTCGACCCTAAAAATGCACACTTCGCCTCACTATTGTAAATATTATAATAATTACCACAATTATTAAAGTTATCGGGTGCCTAGCAAAGACCTGTGAACTGCAAATACAAGAAAATCAGATTGACTTCAGACCTGATCGTGGCTATATTGACCACATATTCACTATTTATTGGATTTCAAAGCAATAACATGCTTATCGGCGTCCGTCAATGACGGTTTTTCTCGACTTAAAAGCAGCACTTGACTTTGTAGACCGAGATGTTCTGTGACAGTGTCGGTCATTGAAAAATGTACCTCAGAAGTATATAAACCTTGTGAAGGCTCTTTACTTTAACACTACCAGTCGAGTGAGAGATTATGGCGAACTGTCATCTGATTTTACAACCTCAAGTGGTGTCTGACAAGGTTGTCCACTATCTCCATTTTTGTTTAATTTCATCATAGACCTACTGCTGGAAATAACGCTCTCGTCGACTGAATTTACAGGAATTGATTTCCTTCCAGGAGGTCCACTAATCGACTTAGAATACGCAGATGACATAGTTCTGTTTGGTGAAGACTCTGATGAAATGCAGTCCTTAGGTAGCACTGAGCACCAATCCTGAAATGTTCGGATTGCGTTTCTATCCCTCCAGATGCAAATTGTTGCTTCAGGACACTGGCCTGTGTCAACACCTGAAATAAGGATAGGGAGTAAAGTATTCGAACGCGTCGACAACTTCACTTATCTTGGAAGTCTGGTCAGCCCGAATGTATTGGTATCTGACGAAGTGTGTGCATGGATTCAAAATGCTCATTTGGCTTTTGCCAACTTACGTCACCTATGGCGAAGACGAGATATCTGTTTGTCAATTAGGGGACGAGTATACTGTTCAGCAGTTCGTTGTTTTATTTTACGGTTGCTAAACGTAGCCATTAGAAGTAGAAGATACTCGTAAGCTACAAGTATTTGATGACAAGTGTCTTAGAAATATTGCTCGCATCTGCTGGGATCACCAGGTAAGTAATAGTGAGGTAAGATGCAGGGTATTAGGGAATGATGGTAAATCAGTTGATGAGGTTGTGAATCTTCATCAACCGAGATGGTTGGGCCCCGTGTTACATATGCCTGAACACCGATTACCACGACGCGCAATGCTGACCAGTATTGGGGATGGTTGGAAGAGAGTTAAGGGCGGTCAAACCAAAACGTGGCATCAGTGCTTAAAGTCACCAACTTTTAGTGTGAGCCATGTTGGTAGATGTAGACTACTTGGTTGTGGTTTACGTGACTATCGTAAACTGCCGTTATAAGGGTGTCAGTAGCCTGTACAAACATCCACCTTGCGTCATATTTCCAGGTTTATCTTTCCTTTTGTGATTATTACATTTCAATCTCGTTTTATATTTTAGTTCCATCGTGCCAATCAGGGATGGCAACTTTGGCCAATATATATATATATATATATATATGGCAGTGTATATTGTTAATGTTATCTGTCTGTTTTGTGTCAAACCATCTGTTTATGTTATAACTTTGGGAAATGTGGGATGACCGTCCTGGAATGGCACCTGTTAGTTTATGGAGTCACATCAATCAACCGTCTTATTATTATCATTATTATTTGAACACAAATATTGGCACAAGGGCACCCCAGATATACATGCACAACACAAGAAATCGCCATTTCATTTTGGTTGTGTGAGGGCTGTGATACTGCCCAGGTGCCCAAACTGAAGCAGGTGGTTTTCTTGAGGGGCTAAACCCAGAGCCTTTGACCTAAAAGTCTGACCCACAAGGCAGTGGAGCATCGTGAGGAGATGCAGTCCCATGGTAGCCGGTGACCAACGATTGATTCATACGCCATTTGTTCCTTCAGAATACTGGAGCCCATGTGCACCATTGGTTTGTAATCAGGGTTTCCCAACTCCCCTAGGTGAACTTTCCATGTCCACCACCCGGTTAAAGCGCCGGATATTCGCTTTTCGTCCTCTCAGTTTCGTAAACAACACCCTCATCACGAGAGGGCAGTGAGCAAGACTTCCCTGGAAGAGGCTGTAACACGCGTGGCCATGTGAGAGCATTTCGAGAGGGAGGGTGGCCCCTCCCCACTCTCGGCCGTACCAGGGCATTTGGGGACTTGAGGCGCCTAAAATGGTTTAAATCTGAGGTCATTGAGAATCCTGCTATCTTTTATTTTTACTCACCTGATAAGTATTAAGATGCACTCATTTTGGTTAAAATTTATTTGAGCTATATCCTTTATAACTATTATTATTCTTGCCGTCCTTTTAATTTCTTGATATTGTAATTTCGTGTTGTATGGTTCATTTCTTGGTACCTAGCAGTGCCATGCTTTTTCCTTAGAACAAACGGAGTGTTTTAAGCAAAGGATATAGATGAGTTGTAATTAGGCATCAACTTGTGTATATTAAGGATTCGCCGGCTTCGAAAACGTTGATATTCACTGAATTAGGAGTAAGATAAACGAAGCCTCAGCGGTTAGAAAAATATATGGAATTATTTAGTAAGATCGTCGATAGTGTATCTGAGTATAGGTCTTGAGATCGGGATTAATCAAATAGAGAGTTTGATGATTGATACGACTCAAAATGAATTAGAGTATATCAGACGCATTCTGTTTATAGTAGGTACTTTTATTATTATATACTTACACAAATTTCTTTATTTTGTCTTTCATTCCATCTTTTTAAGTCTCTACGATTGTTGTCACTATTTTCTGCTTATCATTTTATATTCACTATGTCGCTTTAAGGTATGATGACTTGGACTTCTGAAAGTTATATCTTCACTTTACATTTTGATAGACAAAATAATATTGACATGCAAATGGAAAGTGCTCTGGAATATTATCCGGAAACATTTGGCCAAGTTTCAATGTTATTTATCAATTGTAAAATTAAAGATCAAAATATTAAAGCATTTGTTGATTCTGGAGCACAGAGTACGATTATGAGTGAGGATTGTGCACGACGTTGTAATTTAGATTCATTAATTGATAAAAGATGGGCTGGGAAAGCTTATGGTGTTGGAACACAAACTATAATAGGTCGAGTTCATAATGGATTAATTGAAATCGGAGGTATCTTCATTCCGGTTAGTTGAATTGATTAAATTCTTCATTTTAAATCAGTTGTGTTTAACTTGTATTTTAAAATATTGTTTTAGATGTTGTACTTTATCATAGATTTATTTATTTATTTATTTATTCAAACACATAAATATTGGTAAAAAGGAGCACCAGATACATATGCGCCGCACAAATTTCATTTGATATGTGTGAGGGCTGTGATACTGCCCAGGTGCCCAAACTGAAGCAGGTGGTTTTCTTGGGGGGCCACGCCCGGAGCCTTTGACCTAAAGGTCTAACCCACAAGGCAGTGGAGCATCGTAAGGAGATGCAGTCCCATGGTAGCCGATGACCAACGATTGATTCATACGCCATTTGTTCCTTCAGAATACTGGAGCCCATGTGCACCATTGGTTTGTAATCAGGGTTTCCCAACTCCCCTAGATGGACTTTCCATGTCCACCACCCGGTTAAAGCACCGGACATTCGCTTTTCGTCCTCTCAGTTTCGTAAACAACACCCCCACCAGGAGAAGGCAGTGAGTAGGACTTCCCTGTCAGAGGCTATATACGCGTGGCCATGTGAAAACATTTGGAGAGGGAGAGCGGACTCTCTCCACTCTCGGCTGTACCAGGGCATTTAATTTAAAACTTATTTTTATAATCTGTCTCTGAAATTTCATGTTAACCATCTGTGGTAAAGGATTGATATTAATGTAGCTTTCAGTAGAGAGCGTATCGTAGAAGATGAATTTGTTACCATTTGTTTACAAAAACATTAATTTTAATCATTAGTTTGCATTTTTTTTGAATGGATGACACTAACATCTTATTCAACTATGATAATATGTCTGTTTAAGTTAAAAAGAAATGCACCAAACATTCAAAGTTAGTCATGAGAAACGTTTGGTTATCTTGTTGAATAGATAGAACTTAAGGAGCTAGATTTATTTATATCAAATAGTCTTTCAGTTATTAGTGGGATACACTATTAAACTATTAAATGCATTGAAATAATTATTGCGACTTTGTACTTGATGTTTTTCGCTATATGATTATAATAAGGTAGTGAAATTATCAGATTAGAATTGTTTCGGAAAGCACTTAGACAATATTTTTAATTTGTTTGATGTACTTCAATTTAGGTATGTATACATAATCCGAGTGGTTTTCATCTATGCATCTCACGTGCCTTTTGGGGTTTTAAATAAATTATATATGATTTGATCCTTACTACTTCTTCGTTTCTCTTCGAGACAAATGAGAAACAGTTAAGTTACGAGACATGATGGATTCGCTGAAAATGTCTGTTTTTGTCAGTTTTTATTGTTCAAGCTCTGTATAGTCACAAAAATTTACAATTTTTAAAGTGATGATGCGTTTGTTAGTGACAAAGAGGGAAATGTGACTGGTCTTGGGGAACACTAATTTCTAAATGAATACAGAAAAGCTTCTTTTGCAGGAGTTTTAGGTCTTTCTCGATATTTATACAGCCTGTCAAGTGTCTTTTGAGGGACAATGGCCATTGGTTACTTAGTTGGCTTGACTTTTTATTTTTGTCAACAAATTTCGGTGGATACTTACTTTCAATCTTTTTTTTTCTACATCGAAATTATTGATTTGTCAGATTCACGTGGTGGAAAATACTAAGTTACCTCTTTGGCTAATATAAGTCTAAGTACAAAAGCTTATCGGCTGATTGTTTCACGTGAAATTTCTGTGACAGGTCTTCCCAGCATTCCCTCAGTTTCACCTTGTCAGTTGTACATCCAGAAAGTAGTTATTTAGTTCACTCTTCATCTCAAGAGTGAATTTGAATGGTTTATCATAGCTATTGAATGGATTTAGATTATTTCATATAATTCGTTGTCGTCATGAATGTAGATGAAGCAAGGATAGTAGTTGAAGCAAAATAATATGTATTGATTGCATTTCGTGGATTCCTTTCAACTATTTACAACCTCAGTCGATTTACTAAACGTATTGACCAAACTTAAAAGTTACTACGTTGCATAATCAGAACTAATGAATGTCCGTTAAAAATTTCAAAGGTTATTGTTTAATATGTTTAATTATCCTGTACAATCTTCTCATGATTATATTATTTTTCTAGTTCAAATCTACTATGTAAATATGAAGTGAAATTAATCAATAAGAGTTAAATAACAGAAAAGATGGAGTTTAAGTGAATGTATTTAACATTTATTTTTATTTATTTAAACACATAAATATTGGTACAAAAAAGCATCAGATAAATATGCGCCTCAAAAATCTCATTTGATTTGCGTGAGGGCCGTGATACTGCCCAGGTGCCCAGACTGAAACAGGTGGTTTTCTTAGGGGACCACACCCGGAGCCTTTGACCTAAAGGTCTAGTCCACAAGGCAGTGGAGCATCATAAGGAGATGCAGTCCCATGGTAGCCGATGACCAACGATTGATTCATACGCCATTTGTTCCTTCAGAATACTGGAGCCCATGTGCACCATTGGTTTGTAATCAGGGTTTCCCAACTCCTTTAGGTGGACTCACTGTGTCCACCACCCGGTTAAAGCGCCGGATATTCGCTTTTCGTCCTCTCAGTTTCGTAAACAACACCCCCACCAGGAGAAGGCAGTGAGTAGGACTTCCCTGTCAGAGGCTATATATTCATGTGGCCATGTGAGAGCATTTGGAGAGGGAGAGCGGACTCTCTCCACTGTCGACCGTACCAGGGCATTTGGGGGCCAATGTATTTAACAAGATTAAATAATATAACTCTAACCTGCTTTTGATTCGAATGAATACTATTTGATGGCTGATCTATCATCATTCCTAAAACCTTTCTAAGTCTTAGTCAGAGTTGTCATATTTATACTGAAATGTAATATGAAATTCCTAACATTAAATTAGAAACAACATTTACAATTAGTAGGGTACTCGTAAGTGATCGATACGATGTTTATCTAGTCTTTCAGTACTGATCGAATTCTATTTATCAAATTGTGATGTGGCCATTAGTCTAAGTGGTTTGACATCTGGCTCACTATACCGAGTTTTAATATATACTTTTGTCAACTACGTCGTGATTTGAATTCATTTATAATATATGTATCAAAATTTGTTTGAATGACATGTTACCATCTAAAGCATGTCTAACTATAGAAGTATTATAACACATACTTGAACCTTCATTATACCTACTTTGTTTTAAGTAACCAGTTAGTCTCACTGGCCTTCATGTAAATGGTATATCTCAAATAATAAGCTTGGTTTTGATAACTGAGTAGCGTTAATTTTATTATTATTATCATTACATGGAGGCAATCATATATTATTTCCAGTTTATTCTAACATAGATAATTTCTCATCAGCTGTTGACAAATGAGAATCTTGCATATTGCATTCTGAATACATACTGACTAGTTCGTTTTTCAAGCAATCAACGCTAGTAGATGTATCAAGAATATATTAGAAGTTTCTTTTGTAAATTATATGTAAATTCTCGTGTTTTTATTATTGCTTCCTTTTCTGTTCAGGTTTATTGGAGTGAACATTGTTTCTATTCAATGCTTGTTCTGATTTCAGTCAAGTTTATTATTGTAGTGGAAGACTACATAAATAAGCAGAAGAAAATAACAATAACTACTGTAATCATGTTAGATGTGTCAATTAACGATTATGTATCACTTTTACTTACAAAAAATACGAAAGTGCCTATTCATTCCAGTTTACTAAGTGTTCCCATAAATGTTTTTCAAAACTATTTTGTTATATATAGTTTGTAGTTCTTTGATTAAATATCCACTCTCATGTGTTGTTTAAATTACACGCTACTTAAAATGTCTGGTGTTACTGATCATCTGTTTACTTTTGCGTTATTTTACAACTTACATAATCAATATTTTTGATTCAGTGTATAGTTTTCTAATTTATCTTATTCTAGACGTCTTTCATTGTACTAAAAGATCAATCTATGGATCTGCTCATTGGTTTAGACATGCTTAAACGTCATCAATGTTGCATTGATCTTAAGCGTAATGTTTTAGTCATTGATGGACGTATTGAAGCTCCTTTTCTACCAGAATCTGAAATTCCATTGTCCTTATCAAATCCATCTATTTTGGATAATGAAGATACAGATGAAAGGGTGAGTAATGCCTCATTGTTCTATTGGGTTAAGCTTTTTTTATATTTTTTAAATTGATCTAAACTCGGCAATAATAAGGTTGGAAGATAAAGACATTGGTTTCAAGGAGTGTTTAGTTCTAGTGATTATTACTGTCTTTTGTTCCATTCTCTTTATATTGGATGATAAAATCTTAATAGTTGGTGAAAGGTCGGTATTTGACCTGTGTTTGCGAAGAATATGAGCAAAATATCTAAAACCCAAAGTGCTTTTCTTCTTCCATGTTTCATTTACATCATGCCATTCAATATAAAGAAAAAGAATCATAGGACGATATTAACCACTGAGAGTAAGCATCCTTTGAAACGACTTCTATGTCGATTGAATATACTGAAGCAGTAGCCGAAGTCTTATAAGATGGTCTTGATCTAGAACAAACAGTACTGGCTATTCTACACACTACGGAAAAAGCCCTTAAAAGACCAGTGAATGGAGAAAAGTAAATGATAGTAGATAACCATCTAAAAAAATAAAACGGAACAAGCCGAGATAACACTAGCTAAGTCAACCTACAGAACGAAATCACTCAGAATTGTGTTAAAGAGAGGAATACTATCTGTTGAAAGATAAGGAAAGTTGAGGAGGAGTGCATACATAGACAATCATTACTGAAATAAAGCAGCTCTTCTAAGTGAACAGTACTTAGAGTAGAAAAACATTAAAAATTATTGTGGCCATAATTGGCAACAAAAGCTTCAATAAAGAAAAAAATAAGCCTACCAATAAGTAATAAGATTCTTCTCACTTCTATTTATCCATTGCCTGACGAGTTTTGTGGTTGTTAACGAAGATTTTAACTTTCATGGCCACGCTACTACATCGGAAATGGCCTCAATGCTCTGAATACATTGTTTCACTGATTAAACGCTATCAGAAGCAAGTCAGATATTAGTCAGCATGAAAGTCCTATCTCTTTTTCAGACGTATTCTGGTCATAGCATCATAAACTACACAATTATAGTTTCAAGAAAATAACTGACATTAGATATTCAAATATAATTGACATAATTTTTAACCGGTAATAAAAATTGCATTCTGTTGAAATACACATACAAAATCGTTCCATTTCCTTTCTTTCCCATAAACCTTAATGAAAGTCTTTTACTTTCTAGTCTCTTCTGGTTTATAACGAAATCTGAAATATTCTAAGCAGTGTGATAACAACACAATATGAAATTAGAATGGACATAACTTTCTTTGTACAGGTTATTGTAGGTAAAACTAAGTAAAAATAAAGGTAGTCGTTGTAACGTCGATACAACATGGAACTTGTGCTCTTCTAAGAAACATAAACAAAAGGGTGTAAGACTTAGAACAACACTTCTGCCTAATCGAATGATGGTTACACGTTTTATAACCTTTACTACTATTGATTGGGTAAACCTAAGGAGTAAGTAAAGAGAGTTTTGACCTTATTTACTGGTTGTAAGCTAAATCCTGATACTACTTAGTCATAATTCAACAAGTCGATGCTTCTGTACTATTCTGATATAGAGTTTTTTGACTACAGTCTTTCATTACCACTTATTGCTTAGATAATATTACTTACTTCCATTTAGTTCATTATATATACTAAGATTATTGTAAACCTTGAAAAATATTTGAAATTATGATGATACAGTTTAGGAAATAAACTCACTGAAATTTTTTCAATCATTGAACAATAATCTGTCCTGATCTGTAATTTAAATATATCCCCCTTAGATATCACTGTTTTCTGTGCGAGTTTCGTAAAAGTTTTCCTCCTTTTAAGTGTTGTTATTACACTGATTTGTTCACAATCTTATTATTCATATACCATGATACTCATACGACTTCATTATTATTTTCTTAGTTTGATGAAACACAAAAGTTAAAAATCCAAGTACTTGTTGATCGTGGTATTGCTCGTTCCGAAGCAATAGATGTATTACATCGTCATCAGTGGGATTTAGACGCAGCTTTAGCTTCTCATCTTCACAGCATGTTTGGTCAATCCAGATAATAAATTGGAATACCAATTCCTGACTATCCGTTTATTGTTCTTCGTAATTAATTTTCCGTTTTTTCTCTGAAAATATATTCAGGGGTTTTGCTATCAGTCTATTTTGTTTTTTATTCATCTGTATTATTTTATTCTAACTTATCTATTAGCCTGTATGAATAAAGCAAACAAGTTCATTTGATGATTCCTCGTTTATACTTCTTGTATTTTGTTAAAAAACAATTCTAAGTAAATTGTTAAAGTTGCCAATTTTTAATTGTATTGTCAATGCATGTTATTTTATATTTATTTCTGTCAATCTAATATCAAACCCTCTGTTTTGTATATTCTTATTCTGAACAGAATGGTTGTATAGCTCTGAAATTATATTTTTATCTGTTCTGTAGGAGTTACTAATTGTTTGAGTTCTAAATATACAGATTTAAAGGTTTATACCTAGGGGAATTCATGTAAGAAATGGAGAAGTATCAAATATTTGCAAACTTACAATAATGATATTGCTTTTAATTGTTAATCTTACTAATGAATCAGTTGATAAGTCATTCAATTTTCATAATGTAAGTCTTATAGTTGATATTTGTTTACGATTATTGCGAGTAATAGTGTGAAAAATATGATAAAGTCTTGATTGTTCTATGCAGAATGATTTGTGCACAAATAACCTGTGGTCTTTAATTTATCTAATCTTTAAAAGCTATCTCAATAAACAGTACTGGTTAGTGACTAGAAAAAAGTTGTTAATAGTTTAATGATGTCATTGAATGCTCGTTACTCTGGATATAAAAGTGTCTTTTATATTTTGACTCAATGGTCTTTGGGATTCGATATGAGATATAAAGGTTTCACATTCTTACTTCTGAGCAAGACGAAACAGCTGTCTAATGCTCCATTGGTTTCGCTGGTTCTTTATGAGATGACAATTCTTTGTCAAAATCTTTCTTTACTTTAATATTTACGTTTGCCTTCTACACTACCGTTTGTCGGATTTAAGTAGTACGGAGTATTTGCTTGAATTTGCTCGATATTTAACAGAAAAACGGAAATGATTCGACACCACTTAAATACACAAATGACTAAGTGGTAGAGATTTATAGGTCACTCACCAGTCAGTAGAAATTAAGACTTACTTTTCAAGCTTATTCGGCACCTACCATATCAAGCAAAATCTTTCCCACTTTGTTTTCAATGTCTTCCTCACACTGATAACTTGATCTAGCGATTTCTATATAGAAGTTATTAGATATCAGGCTCTTTTGGTCACAACTTATTATATATATGTTTTACAAGGCACTTCCGCCTCTAGTTTGATTTAAATGACAATCGACAATTCCGGATGTTCTTTTGGGATTCAAATTGCCAATGAGCATTAATTTTCTTCCAATTTGCCTACAGATGTAGGAAATTTCAGTGAACCATCTTGTGAATAAAGGGGCATGATGAAAGTCAAAGTGACCTATTGAAATGAACTTAATTACTTCAACTATTAGTTAACTTTATAAATTTGAAGACTAACGTATTAAACTGGAATTAAGATATTTGTTGATAAACGAAATAAATCAATTGGTGTATTAATATTATTCTATAAATATTAGCAGTCTAAAAATCCCAACACAACATTCAAAAACAAAGGATATTTGAACGAGCAATTGCTTCCAATAACTTCATCAGTGAACTGCACAGTTATGAACCCAAAATTATTGTGATATTTCACAAAAGTAAAAAATAACACGGTGAATTTTACAATGTTAAAAGTGGTTAACTTTTACATGTTTTAAATAGATAATTCAATACAAAATAAATCTGGTCAAATGTCAGCCACAGAATCAAACTATTTTATTTTGAGTATAGTGTAGATGGAGAAGTAATGTCTGTCCAGATAATTTCGTCAGAAAAGTTTTATCAGGACAATTTCTGACAGCGGAGAAACCCTCTGTCTAAAGCTCGATCTTAAGAGGAACATAGCTGGTGACATTTTAATACGTCGACTCAAAAGATTTATTGAAAAGACATTTCATACCGTCACGTTACATGTAATCTTGTTAACTAAACGAATACTTAAACGGCAAATCAAGGATGGGTTACCGACGATGGGCTGCTCCATGTATGTATACCAATTCAACTGTTCCCGTGGAGCTAGTTGTATAGGCATTACTCAGGAGGCTGTACCCTTATGTGCTCCTGAACATGTACCAGAGTGGTTTGGAAAATTAGTTGCGGAATGTGTTAACAGCATCATTTTTCACTTGGCAGATAGTGAAAATCATACTAAAATAGGTGAAGCTTTATGTGTTTTGTATCAAGTCTCAATCAACTTACTTACAGGAGTTAGACTACGAATCCACTACATAGCTGAGGCCATCTGATGGACTGGACGTGTTATTTTTGGCTTTTGTAAAATATCACAATAATTTTGGGTTTTATAACTGCAGAGCCCAATAATGAAGTTATTGAAAGCAATTGTTCGCTCAAAATTTTTTTAATTTTTGTATGTAAATATTACTCATTCGTATTTGACGGCATACTATTAAAGCGAAACTTTAGCTTGCACTAATACAAAGGATGGTATATTAATTTTAGATGATAATAAGGATTCTCGTGATGAACTTGTAAGATTTATGACTATAATTTGATTGTAAGTTTTATCACTGACTGATAGGCAATCGGAAAACCACTTAAGACTAAGGAACAGTCAAGTCATTTAGTTCTAGTTTGAAAATCTTATGTAGTACATATCCATACCCATACACAAACCTTTGAGTCCCACAGAATGTGATAAGTCTTGTTGACTGAACGCTATACTCGGATCCTAAGCTAGTCTTGTACCCCCAAGCTAGGACTACACAGCGACTTAAACACGAGAAAAAAGGCACAAAATATGGGGGAAGCACTTTACTCCAAAGGTTCATTTATGTACAAAAAATATAGGGTTTTTATAGTATTTTAGAAGTCCTTGGGTTTTCCTGAAAATTCTAGAATACTACTAAACATAGTAGCAGTGTAGACATCAGCCAATCAGAACCTCTACACGTGACTCTTCATTTTCGCGATATTTCTAGCAAAACTTCTAATCAAACGCTGATTGGATAAAATGCTTCTTAATGTTTCCTGAGCTTGTCAAGTCTATTGCAAGAAATTTTCAGGATCACCCCAACAGAATGAATTTGCAGTATTTGCGTGACGTAAATGAGGACAAACTGGTTGTCTGATATTTTCTAATTTGGTTTTTAATGAGAATAAACTTCACATTCTAGTTGGTTAAATTTTTATAGTCCACAAATTTCAAAATAAATATTCAATCTTTAAGTTCAGATGATATAGTTCAGAATTATTTGCAACAGCTTAGTCGAACTTTCGAACCACATATTTTCAACTGTGTCAATCCACTCGTTTTATATTTGCTTTAGCTGACTGATCATTATGTTTTAACTACATATACTCTTGGACCTTTCCCGAAAGCTTACAACCTATTGCAACGCTAGTTTTGTATATTTTACTGTTCAATTGTTTCTTTGAAGGAATGTGAGTCGATTACAAAACAATTCAAGTAGCAAATATGTATGCCAAGTCCTGCCTTTTTATATATAACAGTGACATGTACATTAAAAAATACGGTTTATTGATGTATCAATCGGAATCGAGAAAACTATTTCTGGTTTTTGGGCAAATTTTAAAAAATGAATGACTTTTATCACAAAATGCGCGATGGAAATACTCGTATCGTCCTTAGGAAGTTTGAAATTTTAAGGGACAATTCTTTCGCCAATATATATTCAAAATGACAATGGTGCCCAATCCTTTATAATTAGATTTTATCTATCATTTTTGCTACAGTTCATATTGTTTAAAGTAAACTAAATTTCATTATTGATTCATTGAACAACAGATATGTTAGCTAAGCAGGAATGTTAAGACAGATGACATTTTCTATATAAGACATTATAATATCATTTTGACGACTATAATAATTTTCTTATAATTTTATCTCCGCAACTGCTTAACAGTCCTATCAATAACTGATTTGCAAGCGATGACGAATTTTCTATGAAATTATTTATAGCTATGAAATGGATTGGCAGAAATTGACCGTTTATCTTAAATAAATTACACTTTTATCAATCTATTTATGCAAAAATACTTCTACAAAGTGAAGATTGGAGAAGTTATAATAAGCCTTAATAAACTAATTAAATTCCTAATGTTACCATATCTTAACGGGTTTCATTACTTTTGTTGTAAAACACTTAACTAATACAAACTATCTGCTTATTACATCCACTCGGTGTTGTTTGTTTGAATCTTCCCATTGATTTTTAGGACTGCGATTGATCAGTCTCCTATTGGTTTATGTGCATACTGTGCGTATCGCCTCGATATAGCCTTAATTCGCAAGCATTATAAGCAAAGATGGATATTGGCTAGCAATGAAATCCAAGAAGCGCCTTTTTTCCTATTTGGGACTCGTCAGCTGGATGTGCATCAGGACTCAGTAGCTGAGTGGATAACGTGATGGCGTTTGAAGTGAAAGGTACTGCGTTCGAGTCTCAGAGTGAACATCAACTCTGAGATGCAGGTACATCCAGCTGACGAGTTCCAAATAGGACGAAACGCGCGTCTGGATTCCACTGCTAGCCACTGTCCATCTTTTTCTTTAAAATCACATAGTCATCTTTTAAATCGCTTAAGTTTGATTAATCAAGAGTTTTCCGTACATCTTTTTTTATTCACTTGACAATTTCAGACAATATTTATCACTTAAAAGATCGGTTTCTTCTTTTTTTGTTTATGCATAAATAATTATCTTCCATAAATGATTGAATTTAAAATAAAATCTCTACTATTCATTTTTGTTTTAAAGAGAAGAAAAAATGAAATCTCCTAATTATTATTCCATTTTAAAGGAAATAAACAATAAAATAAAACATTAAATAATAATACTAACATGTAAGGAGAATGATTTAAGCAAAAAAAAGGTTTTTCTTATGATTAAATTTGTTTCTATATGATTTTTTTCCATTTTACAAGTTTACGGTCTAATTTTTCGTTTCTTTTTTTGTTTTTTTTTTTAGTAATAAATTATAAATGATGAATATTGTTCATTTTAATTACATTACTACTTATTGCCTATTTCTAAAAGTAATTACACAATTTAGATTATTTTATTGTCTTTTTTAGAATTTGAAAAAATTTAAAAAAAATAAAAAAAACTTTTCTACCTATTTGAAGAATTTAATAAAATAATTGTACTCCTTCATTGGGCATTAACATGTCTATAGTGATTATAATATAATTAATCTAAATTTTGAAAAAACTCCATTAACAGAGTATAGTTAATCCAAGTTTAAGAAATATAATTCGTTTGTAAGGAGTAAAGTAGTTGAGTGGATTGATTATGTGGTGGTTGTATTGCTTGTTTTGATTTAGTCACTAATGAAGTATTGAAGGTTTTCAATAATCTCGTGTTTGGTATAAAACGTTTTCAGATACAATTTATTGAGTATTGTATGTGTTATATCGACTGAGTGCGTGCTCTGTTTTGATATATGAAGTTATAAGACCGCTGATTAGAGAGCAGCGAATTTATCGATCACCCAATGATACACGAAAGCTGTATGAGCAGTCTTGAGTACTTATCAATCCTGAATTCTGCCTAGCCCAGCCAGTAAAGTTCAGAACACCAATAACAGCCTCTGCAATATGAATCATTATTCTCAAACATATTGGTTTTATATACCAAACAAACTGACCACATTGTACCATAAAATAGAAAATAACATTTGTACAAGGTTCAGCCAAATGTGGCTGTTAATAGGGGGAACAGTAATTAATGGACTAGGGATAACTCAAGAATGGCAAATCATATAATAATAGTCTATAGGTCAAAATAAAGCTAATAATAAGAGGGATACGAATATGAATAGTTTAGTTACTTAACAATTATACAACAGAAAATATACATATTACATTGGTCCATTAATAGTTCGCAAAGTTACCATTTATATATCTCCACAGGATATAACAGTATGTATCATAAGAGTCTTAAACAGTAAACCGAAGTATCATAAATTTATGATAAGTGAAGTTATGTGGTAAAATAATGGAGCAAATATATTTGATGTTTATGTTGTTATGTAGGTAAGGGGTTAAATCATTGCATAGATAAGTTATATATTCTCACTAATTAGTCGTTTTGTAGCTGAAAATGGCATGTTGTTAATCATTACGGTAATCGAGTTCTGTCAACTGTGTTGTATTATGTCTATTTAGAGGAGTGACTGTGCATCATAGTGCACTACGTACGATGTTGTATAATTGAAGGTAATCGAGGTGAAGCTTACTCATTGGCTGACGAATATCAATCACTATGAGACCTGAGCTCAAGGTCCATTATCGATGAACTTCTGTCATCTAAAATCAAATTCATATAATTATTTTTTTTTAAATTGTCCCTTTAATCATTATAACTATTTCGTAGTATCGAAAAATATTCATTTAAAAATTTCTAAAATTATAACTTCGTTCTTATTATTTTAAAGCTTGTTTGAGAGTAAATGAGTACTCTATCTTAGTTTTCACATCTGATCATTTAGAAATATATCGCTTAATTTGTGTGTTCCTGTGGTTTTAAGTATTCTAATGATTCGATAAACTTATAGACTATTATTAAAAAAAGACTGTTCTAATTAACAGGTAGAACAACTTTAAAAATTAAATATCTGCAGAGAAACTGAATCAAGTTGTTGTGTTTTATGTCTCAACGGATGGCTATCAGTTATTACTTTTCTTGAATTCTGTTTGTAGGTATCATTACCAAGTTTTGATTTGATAATTTCGAATAAATTGAGCATTGGGTAGATTGTGATAAATAAATAATGTATTTGTAATATCTCAATGAGTACAAAATTAGATTTTCTGACGTTTCGTGACTCAGTGTAAGCCACTTCTTCAGAGAATAAATAACCAAATTAACAATAATCCAAGTTAAAATAGTACGACGGAACAACACAAATATTAGGCGCGATCAATCAAAAAACAGGTCTGCATAAATCAATGTCATGTCATTTCATTTCGGTGAAGGTGATTCATAAGTGACATGTATGTAAATTTATGTATGTGTATGAGTGCACTGTTAATGATGAAAAATGTGTGACTTTTATAATGACAAAGGATAGAGTGTAATTTGTAATGTAATGGTGTGAATTGTAAATAATATCAGACTAGGTGACTAGGATAGATAGTCCAAGTAGGATGTATGGCGAGGCCTTCCTTTCTATTGAGAGCAGTAGGATTAAACATTATATGGAACGCTCCAGCTACTCTCCTTTCTTTGTAATTGGAAAAGCCTTTTTGTAGTATTTTGATATTTTTGAAATCAATTTCATGATTGTTGAAGATGGCGTGAAGTCCTATTGCCGATTTAATTTAAAGTCTATCCAGTTCTACAGGAGTATCAGGAGGTTTCTTTGTGTACCTAATATGTTCTTTGGCACGAGTCAAGGTTTCGCGAGATGACTCTCTAATATAGAGGGCATCACAATTGACACAACCTAATTTGTAGACACAGTTTTGTGTAAACATGAATGGTGTTTTTTTCTTTAATCGAACTAGAGCATTTCGAAGTGTGTTCGTTGTTTTGTTATATACTTTAATTCTGTGTTATCTTAAGATCCTTTGGAGTTCTTCAGTTGTGCCGTGACGGTATGGTGAAACTGCAGTACCAATCCATGGCATTTCATTCGAATTATTATTACTATTATTGCGTACTGAATTGTCTTGTTTTAATATACTTCTAATAATCTTCATAGGAAAATTATTAAATTGTAAGATGCTAATTACATTCTTTTGTTCTTTTTGTTTGTCCTCTTCTGAAGAGATGATCTTGTTGGCTCTTCTAAAAAGATTTAAGGCTAACGAGATTTTAGCACTGAAAGGATGTGCTGAGTGGAAGTCGATGTAACGATTGGAGTGTGTGGGCTTTCGGTAGATGGATAAATTTAGAACTCCATTTATATTTCTTTTCACTAGGCAATGTAAGAAGGGTAGTTCACCATGTTCATTTTCATTCTCATTCGTGAATTTGATGTGAGATGAAAGTATATTTATCCGTTTTGAATTTGGTTATTTATTCTTCGGAGAAGTGGCTTACACTGAGTCACGAAACGTCAGAAAATCTAATTTTTCTACTCATCGGGATATTACAAATATATTATCTATTTTATATAGTTAAGATCATGAGTTAATCGATAATGATCATATTCTCACTAGTGACTGGCTCCATGAGGTAATTCCTGGAGTCCTAGTGAGAAGTCGTGGCCAGTGGAGCTCATCCATGTCAGGTAGAGACAGGTATCTACCTCAGTACAATGGAGGTTGGTCGCGCAATTTGGTGGACTGGTTGAGGTTAGAGGGATAGTGGATGCGCACTGCTGAGGAGTCCCACAGTAGGACGAAACGGCTGTTCAGTGCTCCCAGGTTTTCCACGGTTGTCTACCTTCAACTGACTCATGATCTTAACTATATAAAATTACTAAAATCTCCACAAAAACCCCCTTGTGATATTATTTATTTATTGAATTCTATTCGTTTATAATAAATATGGACCAAATATTCTTCAAAATGAGTATTAAGTCACGTACTAATTTTAGTGGAAAAATTAAGACTAGCTCATTTAGAATTTTTGTTTTCAACAAAGAACTCATTTTTGTTTCGTCACTTTGTTTTTTTGCCATAGATTGTTTAAACGAGAAAACAAATAACAAAACAAACAGTACGTGTTCTATTAAAGAAGATTAAAGCTTTATTTAACAGTGTTTTTATTATATAAGAGTGTAATTATACTCATTAAACACTAGTTATAGTTTACTAAGAGATTATTAATTAATGGACAAAAAAATAATTAAGTTACTTCACTTGACAACTAAATAATCTTTATTGATTTTTCAAGTGAATTTTTTTCATGTAGATATTATATTAGGTAAAAAGAGAAACATATTTATCAGAAGGGGTTTTGTGAATATTATAGTAATTTTAGTAGTTGAGATCATGAATCACTTGAAGCTAGACCATCATGGAGTCCTTACAATAGGACGAAACGGCCGTCCAGTGCTTCCAGGTTTTCCATGGTTGTCTAGCTTCAAGTGATTCATGATTTCAACTATTAAAAACATCTTTCACAGAAAAAAATTGGAATATAAAAATATGGTCTATTTAAATATGTAAAGTTTATGATTTATCATTAAACTTTTATAAAATGTCTAATAACGTATCATAATTTTAAATATTGAGAAACTTAAGTGAAGATGTTGCATTGATCGGTATACATAGTTCATGTTGATGAAAAGTGACAACATTTAAGCTAACTATGTGTATGACTCCTTTATTGAGCTTCAACAGAGAATTCAAAAAGACAGTGAATAATGTAAGGACTGAATGAAATCATATAGACTAACAAAAGCACATATGAAAATGTACACAGATGAAAGATCAAGATTATTTATGTATGAATATATGTAATATAACCAATAAGAGTGTATTGATACATGCAACGTTCACATAAGTATTCCGTTTTGTTTCAGTTCACACAAACGCTTGTATTAATATGTCATATCAATTTGCTATGTGATTCCAAAGTCAACCAAGTGTTTATTATGTCCCAAGTGTATTTAGGGTCGATACAATTAAGTAAGTTGCAAAGTATAATCAATCTGTTCTACAGAGAGAGGGAACTATGAGCATTAAATTAGTATAATATTTGATCATATGGTCATTTTTAAAACTTGTTATTGATGAACTCTAGTGAACGGTTATTGATTGTTTTCATGACCTTCATCTTCATTCTTGACCCCTCATTTATTGTCTAATAAGTTAATCGTAGCTACTCTATCTTTGTGGAGTACTTTATGTTTTAGTGACAGGTTTAGTTCTATAAGAAGGTTTATTCAGTTATTAGCTTATTAGCTCTATCTTTGAGGTCTCTTCACTAAAGTTTCAAACAGAGATTTTGTGAGTAAGTGGACTAATAATTCATCTCTGTTGCCTATTTTATTGTAGCAAATTGAACAATGTATAACGTTAATATTGTGCAAAAAGAATATACTCGGTCTATATTTATATTATATTATTAACATAAAGCATATATAAAGAAACCCTTTTCTGAACCAATATTTAATCAACTTGTTCTCGGGCTATGAAGTTACGTGTCGAAGTTGAGAACCTTTCATACAGTTTGTACTCAGTTTATTGCTCTTCCTCACAAGCAGTAATTTTTCACTTACACCTGTTGCTCATCGTGAAACATTGAGTACTGACTAGGATTTCTCAATCAACTCTGTCCTGGGCGCTCCTTTCTAGTTGATCCCAGTTGCTATTCATTCTGCTGATGTCTGCCTCCGATTCCCAACTAAATGTGTTCTTTGGCTTGCCTCTTTTCCTTTCCCCTCAGGATTTCGACTTAAGGCTTACCTCGTGGTGCGGTTTGATTATTTCCTCAGTGTATGTCCGACCCAACTCCGTCATCTCATAATTTCCTCTTCAGTTAGGTGTTTTTTCTGTGTTATAGTAGGTTGTTGCAGATAGTATTCTGCCAACGGACATTGAGTATCTTGCATGGACAATTTTTTATAAATACCCGTATTTTTTGATGGTGTTTATATTAGTTCTTCGCCTGTACCTGTTCTAGGGTTATTGTCATTCTGAAGCCCGGATAAAGGAGGAGGGTTGGGCATGAAGTCAGCAACCCCATCCCATGGAAAACAACCTTGCTAATCTGAAAAATATCATACAAACCAGTAGTGATTACATTACTAATAATCTAAAAAAATTTTAATTTGAGCGTAAATTTTTCCTTAAGAATTGACAAAATAAGATAACATGTGTCAAATTCCTTCATATTAGTATATTAGTCAAGTGCACACGAAATCCCATCACATTGGAGATATATTCCTACACTTAGTAATCCAATTCAATCAATCAATGAGAAAAATGAAACGTCAAGTAAATTTGAAGTAAATCACTGGTTGTCAATGAGCATATACCCGTTCTAATCATTTAAAAAAAAAATTGGATCTAATATTTTCAGACAACATCCATTAAAGCAGAAAATAGGTTCATTAATAACTTTACAAATAAAAAGACCCAGCATGTATTAAATTTACCACCTAGGTGTTTAAGGCGCCAGAGATGTTTAACGTAAATCATTTTTCACTTATTAGAACATGTATAAATTCAAAATTTTAGATATAAATATATACCGACAATTACAATACATTCCTTCGCTATACGATACTGTAATAATTCGATGCTTTTATGATAGATATATACTTCAGAAAATGTCTTTCTTTACAGTTGGACAATATTACATCTAGCATGACTACTGTGTATATATGTGTGTGTGTGTAAATCATTCAAAACTTTAGTCAATACACGACTGTCACACACTGTTAGTAGAATATCTCGTCTGAACAAGTAATTTCTTAAGTAAACAAATGAATTGACAAAATATTGTTTTAAACCAGTTTTTATGTTTACTTTTAGTTCACTAAGTGTATAATATTAACTATTTAATAAGAAAAGAAATAAAAATTTTCATGTAAACAGAAGAGTTCGGGCGAACACAGTGAGAAGAGCACTAAAAAAAAACAAAGATCATTTCTTTGGATATCCTAAAACTTTCTCATATACATATAATTGTTATTTAATTGAATAGTTCATACCACGAATTGGACGTAGTTAGACAATCATGGTAAACTAGAAAGCACTGGCTAGCTTTTTCTTCCTAGTATGGAACTCCTCAGAAATGTTCACGATATTTAGGTTAAACAGTTAGCACTAACCTTTAAACTAGAAAATTGACATTCCATGGTTTACACGTTTAACTACAATCGATTCTCACTATTGTGTAACTATCTTTTTTACTGCTATACGATCTTATACTAGATATATAACAGCTGTTCCGTGTTTCCTGGTTTTTAATGGTTATCTAACTAAGATCAGTTCGTAATATAACCTATGATACATGTGGCGTATTTCCTGCCACATGAAACCAAGTCGTTCAATTATGGGAAATAGAAGAGCATTTATAATGAGAGGATTTTGACAGTGGTCACAAACACAATTTAGTTTGAGATCAAATACAAATCTTTTCTCTCATATATTAAATTTTCAGAACATTTTTATATAAATAATTAAACTGTCATAATCATAACTGTCTTGTTTGTCTTCGATTTACTAACTTAATACCTTTTGTTTAAAATAAGATTACACCTCTAATTTTGAGGCAAACCCCGGAGACTGAAAACCAATGTTAAAAAAACCCTGGAAAATTTTTATACAGTCAATAAATAGTTAAAGATTAAATTTTTAAAATTATGGAAACGAATGTATTGTAAAGGTGACGATAAACTTTGTAGTAGTTTTGCTTCGTCAACCGATCACTTCGATAACCGTTATAATATAAATCTCAATACTGTTTGAAATCAGAAGGCAATGAGAAGCGGCAACTACAGTTTATTAGCGGATAGCACAGATCACAAAACTACAAGCACATAGGGTAAATTTGACGTGGAGAGGCGACTTATTATGTACAAGCATTTACATAGGCAAATTTATAGTCGAATTGCATAAGGGCACAGCAAATGCTAATAAATAGGATTTTAGTACATATATACATGGGGAAGAGGGTGAATCATCGAGTGATATATTTAAGCAATCAACATTTAGCTAGAGTCTGTCGTGTACTCTAGTGATCATAACAACACAAAGAAATATACGGATTGTTACTATTCCAATAACATCGTCTGTGAAGTAGGACAATAAAAGGGCTTAATCAAAATTAACCATAATCGAAATTGGTTGTAGGATAGTTGCTATAACTTTTTATAAACATCATAAATCATAAGTTAAAAGATAATTGAAAAAGCAAAGTAACAGTTCATAAATTATACTTGGAATATAGATTAAATTATTTAGTTAATGTCAAATAAGACAAGATTTCCTTTTTCATTTCGAAACTGTTGAGTATTTTATTTCTCTTTTACAAACCATAGCAGACAAGTTAAAAGTAGTTCAAATTTTATAAACAAAATATTCATTTATATTTATCTGAATAGCTTTTCTTTTATCAGAAGGGGTTTTTGTGGAGATTTTAGTAATATTATAGTTGAAATCATGAGTCAATTAAAGCTAGACCACCATGGAAAAACTGGAGGCACTGGACGGCCGTTTCGTTCTATCACGAGACTCCTCAGCAGTGCGCATCCACATCCCCACATCTCGAGATTCGAACCCACGATTTATCAGTCTCGCGCGCGAGTGCTTAACCTCTAGACTACTGAGCCGGCATCTAACGGTGTTAATGTCTAACTTCGACCAATCCACGAAGTTCAGCAACCATCCACAAATGTCTTCATTGAGTTGATATCTCACAACAGACCTGGTTGAACTCCACTGGTTACTGCTTCTCACTGGAACTCCAGGAAATAACTCTTGGAGCCAGTCACTAGTGAGCATATATTGATTATTATCAGAAGGGGGTTTTGTGAAGGTTTTAGTAATTTTATGATTGAAATCATGAGTCAATTGAAGCTAGACCACCATGAAAAACCCAGGAACCCACAATAGGACGAAATGGCCATTCAGTGCTTCCAAGTTTTTCTTTTTTTTAAAAAAACCCAACACTTGAATATTTCATTTCACAGCATTTATATTAAATTGATTTGTTCAATGTTTCATATTCACATTGGAATAATCATAAGTTCAATATAGAATTGTTCTTGTTCTTTCCTCAGAAAAAAATGTTATTTTTAATCACGATTATTTTGATTCATTTTAATTAGTTAGTAGAAAGAAGATGGCGCTAAAAATTTGCACATTGTTCTAGAGAATAAAAAAGTAGATATCATTATTAATTTCAGCATATTGTTGCTATGCACCTACTACTTATAACTTATTTCAATAGTTTTGTTTTAATAATATTTTTTAGCTCAAATTCAAAGTAATTAATGGTCTAATGGTTGATAGTGTTGTTTTGAGTCTAAGTTAAACATAGAACCAATGAATTATTATCAAAATATTAATGGGTAGTCAATGGTATTCATAGACTAGTTCACTAATTGGATTAAAGTGAAGTTGACTACTGATAACCCAAAATAAAAGATTTGTTTCTTTATTTCGTAATGTTTATGATGCTAATTATATATAAGTAGACTTATTAAGTAGACTTTCATGAATATATTCAATAATAAAGTAACGTTGTTACTAACTGAAGGTTTCAAAGGTGTAGTTCTTGAGTTGGATGGTTTTGTTAAAATCATTATGAATAAGAACATGAATTTCTTTAAAATGATGCTTATCTTAACACACAAAAATCCTAAAAGCATAACAAGACATATCTTATAAAAATGAGAAATAATCCTTGAAGATTAGTGAAGATAAATTTGAAAACAGTGTGATGTCAGTGACCACATTTGTGATTGGATTTAATTCTAAATAGTCACAATTAGTAAAAAAAGATTTCCTAGACTTCAATGTCAGTAATTTTGGTGGGGTTTCATTCTTTGTTCATGAGGCCTTCATTGTTCTTCTGGACAACATCATCAGCACAATCAGCAATCAACAAACACATCGAAATCGACTCAATCTATCAACAAATAAAAATAATCATGGATGAACGTAGGATCTAGAATCGTATCCAAAGAAGATATCATTGAAATAAAGAGGTAGGTAACGATAGGTTAAAGGTCAACAATAACCAATTAAGATCGAGGTCGGCGGGAAAAGCTGGAAGTCATATGCGGAGAAATCCGAACACTTTACTTCTACCTGAAGTTTGTGCTGATGATATTGTTCAAAAGGACAATCAAAGCTCCACGACCGAACCATCCAGCTAAGAGAATGAAACCCCACTAAAATCATCCACCCGAGCTACCAATATTCACTTTCTCAAAACAACTAGTAATCTGCTGAATGTATAATGGTAATGACATCTTAGGATCCAAATCAGTCTTTCTTAAATATAAAATAAGTATAAAGAATTTCTCTTATAGTTATCTGATGTTTGGGCGAGAATGACAATGATTGATTGTTTTGCTGAGTCAGACATTAGATAGGATGGCAGGTGTTATATGTGTTATATATCCCCCTATCTCGACTGTTATTGACTGACTGTTCCTTGTGTCGGATTTTGGTGTGGAAATATATTGACGTTCTAGTCAGGCTAATCTCATATTCTTGACTGAGTTGTGCTGAAGTCCTGTAGAATAGACACTGGGTGGGAATCTAGTGTAGATATTCGTCTAAGGTAAATTAACGTCCCATATACGTGTAAAAAGTGAAAGGACTGTTATAACATTATCTTTCTTGAATGCTTAGTAAAATGTAAAATATAACCCCTGTCAATATAAAATAATAATGACTATCATTTGTACAGTTTTATTCAGTTTACCAACACAAATGTTTAACTGAATCCTATTGATTATTTTTAGTGAGTCGTTTTAAAATCGACTAATAATTTAACTTTTTAAAAAAAATACACATTAAAGAAGTTAATATAAACAATGAATATAATAACGGAGTCATATATTGTTTTTCTTTTTTTGGAAACAAGTAAATATATACACTAAAAGATTCAACTTTACTTTTCATTTGTTTTAATGTATCTATGATCTTGTTTTAAATTGAAGGATTGTTTAAAAAAGAGTAAGGAATAGGTTGTTTTCTTTTTCTCCTTTAAATCCTGTAATTCATTAATTGTTTATGTTAACTTAAGAAAAAAAAAAGAAAAAGAACACCCACTTATTACGTTCTATACGTTACTAGATTTCAATGAATATTTAATAAAAACGAGAAAATGTCCAAACTCACCAAACACCATTATACGTAGTTTCATGTGTTGTATTACCCCGATGAGTAGAAAAATTGAAAATTCGGTATTTTTACGAAATTCAATTTTTCTGAGGACAGGTAATGTTTTACGAATGAACATACACCTAAATAGTAAAATTAAAGAATTGAATCAAATGGTTATTAGTACAGATAAGTCTATGAATGTTACTGTCGTACTTATCAAATGTGACCATATGTAAGTTATCTTTATAGTTTATTAGTGTATTGTTGATTAATGTCAGTGATTGTCAAAGTCAAACCGCGACTAATTCATTCTGTTGATAAATTTATGGTTCTAATTAGGTTCCAGATAGATTTTTAGTTGTATGATTTGATTTGATTGAATAGTAAAGTCTCTTTTCTTGTATACTGTATAATTCAAAATATTATAGACGAACTGAGCTATCTAACAGTGTTTACAGTTAACAGCTTAAGACTGAATAAAAACAAAAAGGCTACCACTGAATACTAGGAACCATTTAGTATAGGATTTACTGCTGCGTTTAACTATACCTACTGATGCTTACTCGTGATACATATCATCTTCATACTATTTAGTGTCTTTCTTGTTTCGATCGTTTCAAGATATAAAATACTTAAAGTTATAGTACATTGTACATAAATCTAATTTCACATTCATTTATATTCTCCATGTACAAATGTATGTACGCCTGTAAAGTTTATTTATTTATTTACTGTTGTGATTTGCATCAATATCTTAATTCATTTTGTATTGCTTGTTTGAATCTTTCGACTGATGTTTAGGATTGAAATTTATTAGACTCTTATTAGCATATATGCATCCTGTGTGGATTGGCTTGATATTGCTTTCAGTCATAAGCATTATAAGTAAAGGTCATTTGCAGTCCTTACCATCAATGGGACGATTAAAACAAACAATACGAAATGAATTCATACTTCATCCCGTTTCACAAACTAGTGGCTATCAGAAATCCTCAGCTAAGTAGATAACATGACGGCGTTTGAAGCTAATGGTACTCGGTCCGAGTCCCAGAGTGAACAACAATTCTGAGATGCAGATACATCCAGCTGATTGGTCCCAAATAGGATGAAACGCGCGTCCTAGATTTCACTGCTAGCCACTATTAATCTTTGATCATAGTATCTTAACTATTTCGTTAACCAGAAGGGGTTTTGTGGCGATTTCAGTATTTTCATAGTTGAAACCATGAGTCAATTGAAGCTAGACCACCATGGAAAACCTGGAAGCACTGGACGGCCGTTTCGTCCTATTGTGAAACTCCTCAGCAGTGCGCATCCACGTTCCCGCCTCACGGGATTCAAACCCACGACTTATCAGTCTCGCGCGCGAGCGCTTAACCACTAGACCACTGAACCGGCCGGCATCCGATGGTGTTAATGTCTAACTTCAACCAATCCACGAAATCGAGCAGCCATCCACCGTTGTCTTCAGTAAGTTGATATCTCACAACAGACCTGGTTGAACTCCACTGGTTACTGCTTCTCACTAAAACTCCAGGAAATACCTCTTCGTTAACTCAAAATTCTTATTTTTATTAATCGATGTCAAGGTTGACGAAAAAATAAATGAGCCTAGTTTTATTTGTCGGATTAATTTTTTTTAAAACAATATCTATGTTTATTCTATTTTATATGAAATGACATATCATGACAGTCAGTTCACGATGATTTATTTGTTCTGTAAATAAATTTTTTTCATTCACCATTATTGATGTTTAGATGAAACTTTTCTGTTTATTCATACATATGTATATTTTGATTCATAAAACACAATCTAATAACATCAACACTTAAGAGATCTAGATAATACATAGATATTTTCTGTCAAAATTTTTAACTATACTATTGACTGAATCAGACACATTCATCAATAACAACAGTCATTACGTACAATTAATTTTGGAAATTTACCATTTCAATCTTCATTTCTGTATTTCTGTTGTTTATTTATTTAGGAGAATGTTTATTTAGCATCCCCCCCCCAAAAAAAATTATGAAATTTGAGAAAGCGATCATTTAAAACAACATCAATTAAAGCATGAAATACTAACTTGAATGGAAAACACGTTCATCATAGAAATTTTCATTTTAAACATACAACTTAAAGTTATTCATATTATTGACATATTTCCGTAATACTGTTCCTTACACTTTTGAATACATGGGTAATAGATGTGGAGTCGATGTATTATTAATCTTATTACTAGTATTATAGTGAACAACAACTCAAGTGGGGAAAGTCAATCTATTGTTTAAGCCGAACTTACAGAGTGCTTTCGTAAAATATGATAACCATACATTAAATACATTATTTGCACATCTTTCTTCAGTTGCCCCTTTACATGCTTTATGACTTTTTTCAACGCTGTTGTTATTACAATTGCTTTATGTTTCCCTTTTTGTTCTCTTCAATTGAATCTTCTCAATCTTTTGCTGGGAGGCATTACACCTCCAATTGGTGTACATACTACTTAAGTATATACTACATAATTAGCATATACCACATTATCATTATTATTTTAGTATATATGTTTCTTGTAGATTAAACAAGGTTTAAATTGTCAATAAGGACTCTAAGTGAAAGAATATATGTAAATATATATTTGATCTTTTTTGAAGGACATATCTATAGTCATTCTTATATAATAAGAAAAGAAATTGTTTTTCAATAAATTAGATATTTTGATTTTCATTGAAATACTTAAAACTATCTTTTTAATGCCCTCAAATGCCCTGGTACGGCCGAGAGTGGGGAGAGTCAACTCTACCTCTCCAAATACTCTCGCATGACCACGCGTATACAGCACTGCAAGGGAAGTCCTACTCACTGCTTTTTCGTGTCGGGGGTGTTGTCTACGAATTTGAGAGGACGAAGAGAGGATGTCCGGCGCTTTAATCGGGGCAGTGGGTACGGAGGGCCGACCTAGGGGAGTTGGGAACCCCTGACTCCAAACCAATGGTGCACATGGGCTCCAGTATCCTGAAGGAACAAATGGCGTAAGAATTAATCACTGGTCACCGACTACCATGGGACTGCATCTCCTTACGATGCTCCACTGCCTATTGGATCAGACCTTTAGGTCGAAGGCTCGTAGTGTGGTCCCCTAAGAAAACCACCTACTTCAGTTTGGGCACCTGGGCAGTATCACAGCCCTCACACAAATCAAATGAGATTTGTGAGGCGCATATTTATCTGGTGCTTTTTTGTACCAATATTTATGTGTTTGAATAAAATAAATGAATAACACTTTTTAATTGAATTCATTTAATTGATACTCTTTCGTACATTATTCTCATCTTTGTTTGTTATTGTTTTTTGGTTGGAAACTATGCAAAAGCAAAATGCACAAATGAAAATCTTTATGACATTAGGGTGTCTCAATGTAATTGAAGTTATAAAGTCTGTTTCAAAATTCAAGTTTGTACAAGATGATACTTGACTGTATAATAATTGAATTGTATATTTTGCTTAACAGTTTTGAAATTGCAAGTGAATAAAAGCCAAATGATTAATAACGTAGCCTAGTACCAGTTAGATTAGCAAATATCATTAAAATACAAAACATCACAACAGATTGACAATGAGAACAAGAAAATCTACTGGGTACTATGTTGATTTATGTAATACTTATGGAACATTTTTGAGCGCGGTTTTTTTAAATTGTGTATTCTGTAGATTTTCAGTTATTAATTTTTTTATTTTTAATAGTGAATGTACATGAATGTAGCTTTAACAAGAACATTTTGGTTTGAAAACACTTACCATTTATCCTGAAGATTAGTTCAAAATGATGAAGAGGGTTCCAAACAGAACAATTTAGTAACTTGTTAACGTCTGTTATCCATCGTGGGACATTGGCCACTGACCAGAAAGTCTCCAACCAACTCTATCCTATGCAATCCCTTCCAGTTACTTCTAAGCGTTATTCATTCTACTGATGTCTGCCTCCAATTCACAACTTAATGCATTCTTTGGTTTGCCTCTTTTCCTTTCCCTTCAGGCTTACCTCATGGTGCAGTTTGATTATTTCCACAATATATGTCCTATCCAACTCAAATGTCTTCTTGTAACTTCCTCTTCGATTAGAAGGTGGTTTTTTCTGTGTTATAGTAGGTTGTTGCTGATAGTATTCGGCCGACGGACACTGAATATCTTGCGTATACAATATTTTATAAATACCTGCACTTTTATGATGACGGTTGTAGTAGTTTTCTGTGCTTCAGCCCTGTATACTAGAACTGTATTAACGTATGTATTGAAAATTCTGACTTTGATGTTAGCTGACGGTTGTTTCGAGCTTCAAATGTTCTCCAATTGTAGGAATGCTGCCCTTGATTTTCCGATCTGTCTATACATGTTTGCATCAGATCACATTTGTTTATCGATGATTCTGTCTTGGTGCGTAAAACATTTAACCTTTTTGAGAGCTTCACCAACAAATGTGATTTGCTTGATGCTTGTTGTATTTCTCTTCAGGATCTTGCTATTTGCTTGTGAATTTCGAAGCCCGTGGCGGGGGTGTTGTTTACGAAATTGAGAGGACGAAAAGCGAATGTCCGGCGCTTTAACCGGGTTGGTGGACACGGAAAGTTCACCTAGGGGAGTTGGAAAACCCTCATTCCAAACCAATGGTGCACATGGGTTCCACTATCCTGAGGTAACAAATGGCGTATGAATCAGTCGTTGGTCACCGGCTACCATGGGACTGCATCTCCTAACGTTACTCCACTGTCTTATGGATCAGACTATTAGGTCGAAGGCTCCGGGTGTGACTGCATAAGGAAACCAACTGCTTCGGTCTGGGCACCTGGGCAGTATCACAGCCCTCACACAAATCAAATGAGATTTGTGAGGCGCATATTTATCTGGTGCTTTTTTGTACCAATATTTATGTGTTTAAATAAATAAATAACTTATTATAAGTTCGATGCTTAAAACACTGATTCAGTATTCTACTTCATGATATTGAATAACTCTGTCTTGTTTGCGATGAAAGAATGGACTTAAGTTTTAAAGCATGAAGTTTAGGTTCATATAATAACTGATAGTGAAGATGATATTACTAGTATAATACTAATACTCCTAGCACAGTGTACCCCGCTGACAAGACCTTGAGATAAATCAAGAATTGAAATAAATTCTTGATTAAAGTAATCTTGAAATTTTTCTAATGAATTAGATTCACAGTTAAACCACATAACTTGAAAAAAAGTGTATGACCTTAAACTTAATTAATCAGCTGGTTTATACAATTCACTTAATATTCCTTATTAAGTGAAAATGCTAATAATACTACTAATAACAATCATGATGAATGTCATTTTGGACAATTCATAGTTCTATTGTTAATGTTATAATTAACATGATTAAATATAGTTGGTATTTTATGAATCATTGATTTGGAGCCAAAACTAATTCCATATTAAGGAAAAAAAGGGAGTTATTGTTGTTACAATTTAAAAATTACATCTTCATTGACCGTAAAATGTTATTGGTATAGACAGATAAGTGTTATATTTATGCAACATAATTGTAAGCTGGTAAAGACCAGATTCAATTCTATAACTTAAAACTATGAAGGTTACAGAAAAAAAAATATGATTCTCCCAAGAAACAGTTGGATATTATTGTTATTAGATACATACAAATAATTGGGATAATAATATTATAATATAATTTCCCAATAAATAGATGTACTAAAGAAAAAAATTCCAAATCTAAATGGAATCATTGACGCCAGACTGTTATTATGAATTTAAGGTTACAGAAAGATCAGTGGAACTACCCTTCTACAGAATAATAATAATAGTAATGGTAATAACAATGGTAATAATAAGGATCCAAAATCATTCATATATCATTTCTATAAAGAAAATAGTTAAAAAGTATGAATTCATTAGAATAATGCACAATTATATCATTAGTAGTGATTCATTCTTTCTAAATTATGCTTCTTTCTTAATGTGAATAACTTTCATAGAAGAAAGATATCAATGATTAATGAAGTATAAGATTGAATACTGATTATATAACTATCTAATGAATGGAACAAAAAAAACAACGGAATATATATATTACTGGATAATGCATTTCATTATTAGAATATCATTCACTTGTAGAAAATATATTTTCAAAGCTTGTAATGGTGATAGTCTGTGGATCTTTATAGAATCCTCGAGAAGTCACCGAATTTCAACTTATTAGTATCTTTCTTGTCTATTATTATTAGCTTTATTCAGCATTATATTTTTGGCGTAATATAGAATTCACAGCACAAAGTATTTCAACAAGTTTCCGTTTCTTACATCTTTGTCGATCCTGACGATAAGTATTAAGTGTTTACCAGTTAGAAGTTAGCAGTACAGGAATTGACATCTGAATAATGTATATTCCTTTCGCAGCATATTGTCAGTAACTACGATGTCTGTGATTGGGCTATTTTGTGACCTATACAGCGAAAGGTCATGAAGATTTCATAAACACACCTTAGTGGGTTATACGATTGATAGACATAATGATGTGTTGAAACAAACAAAAAAGATAACTTGGTAAAATATCTAGATATCAGGAACATGTAGCCCAAATGTTAAAGCAAGACCATTAGGTCTTATTTTGACTGGGTCAGTGTGATGATGAGAGCGGACAGCTGGTGAATTGTTGAAGAGTATTAAAACGAATGATCAAATTTTCATAAAATTAGTTTGACACAAAGGTTTAGTATTTTTACATATGTATAACAATTAAAATCTTCATTCATTAGCGTATTACTAATATTTCAATGAATTATTTTTTAACATTTTTTCATAAAAGTAGATTATTATTCATTCCATTATTATCTACCTTTATTATCAGAAAGTTGTTTTGTGGAGATTTTAGTAATTTTATATAGTTGAAATCATGAGTCAATTGAAGCTAGACCATCATGAAAAACCTAGAAGCACTGGTCGGCCGTTTCGTCCTGTTGTGGGACTCCTCAGTAGCGCGCATCCACGATCCCGCGTCGCGAGATGCGAACCCAGGACCTATCAGTCTCGCGCGCGAGCGCTTAACCACTAGACCGCTGAGCCGGCCGCCATCCAACGGTGTTGATGTCTAACTTCAACCAATCCACAAAATTAAGCGGCACATCCACCATTGTCTTCAGTAGGTTAGTATCTCACAAGAGACCTGGTTGGACCCCACTGCTCACTGCTTCTCACTAGAACTACTTTATTAATAATCTGCCTAATTTTGTACTTCATAAAAATTAATCTTAAATAATTAAATAAATACGTAGGATTTTCATGCTTCATTTTCAAAAGGCAACTTTATTTGTATATATATATATATATATATATATATATATATATATATATATATATATATATATATATATATATATATAGAATTACTTTCTGTCTACTGGAATAAATATAGCCTGATCCTACCAATGAAATGAATACAGTACAATTGATTTAACCTATGTTTTATACACTATCATTATTAAGTTATGATTTGATAAGCGATTTGCATTTAGTTACCGTACGTCAAAAATCCAATTTTCTACTCATTAAGATAGTAACCAATTTTCTACTCATTAAGATAGTAAAAATATATTATTTTATTCCTATCTGGTACCTGAATTAAATATAAATAAATCAGTTTAGAGATTTGAAGAGATTGTAGTAATTTCACAGTTTCAATACTTAGGAGTCTCATATTACGCCGTTTAGTACTACCAGATTTTCAATGGTGGTCTAACTTAGATCGACTCATGAATTCAACTATAAATAAACTATTTATTAACAATATCAACAGTAATAGTATAGACATTGTAGCCAACAATCATAGTTAATTTTAAAAATATTTACTAAAATATTTGATTTAGGCTAGTCCCTGTAGAATTACCAATCTTATCTGTTAGTAGTAAATATTTATGTTATATATTTATCTATCTGAGTAGATATAACAGTACAAGTTGAGAGAAAAAGGAGTTTCATGTAGCAATTATTTTTGCTTAATTATCTCTACTCCATTTATATCCACATTCATAATATTATTTCAATGTGTTGTCTTTACTAAGAGTCTGATAACATATGTCAATATGAACATTATATGCCATCTGTTTACTTCGTCTACATAAAAAATGGAACTATTTTTCTTATGAACACATTTACTACAAAGACTATTAAAATATAAATATAACATAAATTAGTATAGAATAGATAGAGTATGGCTAATAGTGGAATCCAGGACACTCGTTTCTTCCTATCCAAGACTCGTCAGTAAGATGTACTTATATCCTACGATTGATATTCCATCATATGCCAACAAAGACTGATCAAAATTCGATCAAAATATCAAAAAACGGGATTATCCGATCTATTTTAAATTGAAATAAGTATGATACGTTTAAAGATTACAGACACAATTTCTTGCAATTTAGTCACGTTATATTTTATTTTCAAGTTCATAACGTTCGTTTAAATAGTAAACAGGTTCTTGTTTCTTTTTTAATATTAAAAACTGATAAATCAGTATTATCTGATAACGTTTTTGATACTGAAACAATGATAAGAAAGCAACCTGAAGAAGAGATAGTCATAATGGTTAGATAATGTGTCTTCTACTGGATACTGGAAAAAAATGGATTCATTAAAAAAAACTGTTTTAAATAATCATTACATTATGTAGATTGGATACATTAAGATTCAAGTAGGACTCAGAAACTAAATAGATAAAATAAGGAATTTGTATTTATAATTATTCAGCAGTTAATTTCCATCTGCCTTGATAACAGTAATGGACACTGTAAATTATAAACTTAACGGTTTTTTCAAAGTTGGAATCATGAGTCAATTGAAGCTAGACCATCATGGAAAACCTGGAAGCACTGAATGGCCGTTTCATCCTATTGTGAGACTCGATTCACGATCCCACCTAGCGAGATTCGAACCCAGGACCTATCGGTCTCACACACGAGCGCTTAACCACTAGACCACTGAACCGGCCGGCATCCAACGGTGTTAATGTCTAACTTCAACCAATCCACTACCATTTTTATTTAATTTTAATTACAGTTTATTAACTTTATTATTTATTGTTTTTTTCTTACCTTTCCCAATTTATAATTAACATTTGCCTAATTACATAGTGTAACTACCTTTTCTAAGTTTACTGAAATTTCGATAGCGTAATAAGAAGACGAAGATTATCAGAACTATGTGATAGATTAGCTCAATACATTTCGAACAATCTAATCACACATAATATACTTGTTAAGAACATTTATATATAAAAATAAAAGGTCAACTAGACTGGAGATGGGGAGTAAGAGGAAACAAGGATAATAATACTAATAAAAATAATGTGAAAACAATTTGAAACTTAATCACTCTGGATAATATTACCAGGGTAAGTTTAAGGTGAGGACATACTGTTTTTGAATACACAAAGATTATCAATTCACTTACTTGTGAGTACTTTTCTAAAAGAATAAACAATGTAATCAAAAGCATTCGTTGTGTTTTATACACACTTTATAATATTTCATTTATATGAAAAATGATACAACCTAAAGAAGCTGTTTCGTTTAATTATGTGATCATTTTACAACCAGACTTCATTATACTATCGAGAGAAAAAAATGCAAAAATGCATTTTTTGATTTCGTTCCCTGTAAAAAATAAAAGTATTTTACTAAACTATCCATTTCGAAAAGATAATGTTTTACTGATAATTATCAATTAATCTTGATTGTCGAAACACTAATTTATACACTTAACAAATAGAAATAAGATTCCTTTTATTCAGTTCTGTTTTAATAAATGGACATATACTTCATATTGGTAAACTAAGGAATTTTTATGATCATTTTATAATTAAACTAATTGATGAATAATTTAGTTAAGTAGAATCAAAACCATCATAGTAAGTTAATTCACCCTATCGCACCAGCAAGTGGCTATCAGGACTCAATAGCTGAGTGGATAACGCGATGGCGTTTGAAGCGAAAGGTACTGGGTTCGAGTCTGAGAGTGAACATCAACTTTGACATGCAGGTACATCCAGCTGACGAGTCCCAAATAGGACGAAACGCGCGTCTTGGATTGCACTGCTAGCCACTATCCATCTTTGCTTATCATAGTAAGTAGGTTTTAGTTATAAAATTACTGTTTATCTAATCTACCAGAAGTGAATTTAGTTATATTTTCTATTTGAACTATTAGAAAACATTTTTCTAATGATCGGGCATAGTTTATTCTTTCCCACCTAAAAAAGTTTAGTTTATTAAATATTTTCCACTGAACATTCATACTCCAAATAAGTTTCGAATGAAGCACATGGGTAAGTTAAATTACTCAGTGATTTTATACTTTATTGACCAGCGTTTTATATCATGTCGTTTCAGAGACAAGTTGGAATATTTTGTTCTATACTGTATAAACTATCACTGAAGATATATTGCTGGTATTGTTGAGATCTTTGTGCTAGATTATTTAATTATGGATTTTTTTTCCCATAGGCGGTGGAAGGTCTACATTTATATTATCTAGCTCAGATCACTTAATAGTAATCATAGTAATTAAAAGGTTAATTATTGCAGAACCTGTGAAGAAAAGTCAGTAGTCAGTGTGTGAATTATATGAACCTCACATTTCTATTTGATTCTCAATCTGACTTATATCAATACCGGAATAATACTAAATGGAAACAAAATTGACAAAAGTTTTTATCAGATTATATTAAAACGAGATTTGTAAAAGAAATAAAAGCCATAATAAAATAAAGAAATAAAATTAGCTAGTAGGAAGGATTCACGATAAGGGCGACTGGATTTGATAACTATTTCAGCAGATCGGGTCCATTTGATACTGAGTTAAAATCCAATGGTTTATGCTTTTAGTCTTTATCACTAACTGAAAGAAGTTAGATTACAAGATATCAACTTAATAGTCTGATGTTAATGGCATCGTCTCAAGGAATGATAGATCTTGTATCTGATCTCTATTGAAAAGTTTTAAGCTAGAAAACAAGACTTGTCCATTGACCCCTGATTTCAGTGATTTCATATGTTATGTTAATTTTTGATGATTTATTAAACAGATTTCCTTCCAAAAAAAATGTTAGTGAATTAATTTTCGTTTGTTTACTTTTGTTTTATAAACAATAAGATTTTATCCCAAGTATTGGACCAAATACTAATTTAGACGAATTGTTTGTCAATAAAACTTCTTTGTACATTGATCATTAAAATATACCATTATTGGGATTAGTTCAACAGTAATTAAAACAATTCACTATTTTCAGAAAGGGTTTTGTGGATATTATAGTAATTATAATCTTTGAGATCATAAATCAATTGAAGCTAGACCACCATGGAAAACTGAGAGGTCCTGTGTTCGAATCTTGGGAGGCGGTATAGTGGATGCGCACTACTGAGGAGTCCCACAATAGGACGAAACGGCCGTCCAGTGCTTTCACGTTTTCCATAGTGGTATAGCTTCAATAGATTTATGATCTCAACTATCAAAAACAACTATTTGTTTAAAATAAAATCATTCAGTTATAAATAACATAATTAATATATTTACAGTTTATCAAATAATTTTTTCTTGTTCACCACTTATCAACTAACTAAATGTAAACTAATCTGTATTTGTCATGTCACAATGAATCATTGTTTTTAAAACTACTCTTATTATAACGTTCAATTATGTACATAACCGATTGTTGTAATCATTTGATAATAAGTATTTTTTTAAATTCGTTAATCATATGGAGAATATTTTGGTTAAATAATACTTTCATAGTGGATACATTTTACAGTCCACTGTGTTATAATATATGAATAATCATGGGATTTATGTTATAGATTATCTCATAATTTGATTGTATGAATAGTTTAAAAATCAACGTAAATATAAGATTCTAGTTTAACATGTGGCATAAAATCCAATATGTGAATTGATTACTGATCGCTGTTGCCAGTTGTATTCATTAAAAAAAGGAACAATTAATCTAGTTGCCTAGGCATTGTGCTTAAGTATAGTAGATCCTCATAGTTTGTTTGTCAGAGTGGGCTCCAGCTCAAGAAATTAGTCATCAGTAATTTGGAAATTTTTCATGTAAATTGAAGAAATAATGTCAATTTGTCAGCTTAAAAGGACAAGTTTAACTCAAACTGACAGTTTTATTTGTTATAATAGTGACTGATTATAGGATGAACTTTCAACTTATTTATTAACTATACAATGTGGCAATTATCAGTTAGTATATTAACTGGATCGCAAGAAAATAAATTATCACTCATTAGTACATAAAACAGTTATATTACGATAGGGGGTTTACGATTTTGTTGAGTTCCATAGTTACGTCACTAAATGACGTATATATTATTTAGTTATTTGAACACATAAATATTGGTACAAAAAGGCACCGAATACATATGCGCCACACAAGTCACTTGATTTGTACGTGGGCTGTGATACTGCCCAGGTGCCCAGACCGAAGCAGTTGGTTTCCTTATGCAGTCACACCCGGAGCCTTCGACCTAATAGTCTGATCCATAAGACAGTGGAGTAACGTTAGGAGATGCAGTCCCATGGTAGCCGGTGACCAATAATTGGTTCATACGCCATTTGTTCCTTCAGGATACTGGAGTCCATGTGCACCATTGGTTTGGAATGAGGGTTTTTCAACTCCCCTAGGTGAACTTTCCGTGTCCACCACCCGGTTAAAGCGCTGGACATTCGCTCTTCGTTCTCTCAATTTTGTGAACGGCACCTCCACCACGAGAAGGCAGTGAGTAGGACTTCCATGACATTGGCTGTATACGCGTGGCTATGTGAGAGCATTTCGAGAGGGAAAGCTGATTTTCCTCACTCTCGGCCGTAGCAGAGCATGTTTTAATAAACTATTATATTTAAGATATAATAAACTATGTGATCTACAAATTCAAAAAGTTAATTATTTGAATTAATTTTCGTAACTAGTATTAAATGAACATCAAATTCATGCGACAGTTTTTAATTCACGATGTATTGTGGTGATCGAGAGCACACAAGTGGGGACAACCGAATGTATTTGGATACAAAATTACAGAATATCTTAGTCAAATCTGAGAATCATGCAGTAAATACTTCACTTGTAAAACGTCAGTAAATTGTTTCAGACTTCATTGTTTTTCCCCATACCAATCACTTTCTGTTCTCGCTCATTTCTCTACCGTCAGGCATTCCACTTTCGACTGATGATACATGCTACTTATATCTATCGACATCAGTAGCACATACCAATGTATCACATAAATCATGCTAATTAACAAGCGACATTTTATTTATAGTCTTTTAAACTGAGAATTTGTATTGGTCACTTGCTCTAATGAAATGAAATTATTGTTTCTTTGATTAATATCTTGAAATGTTTATCAACTCTTAATTAACAAATTATAATAAAACAAAACTATCTCTTTTCTTTTTTAATGAAAGAACAACGCTATTCAATAATACGTTATGTAATAGCTAATTACCTTGAAATAATTAACTCATAACTGTTTTTTATCAGTGTTCAAGGTTATGAAATTGTCTTGTGGATTTTTTTCCCCAGTCTTTCATATGAGCCTTGTTCAATTGTAAAAACGAAACCATAATCGTATTAATAAAGATACTAATTATTTTTTATCACTAAAGTTATTAATTATCTGATTATTAGAGTTAATTATATACAAGAAACAAATTAAAGCATCAGTGATCAATAAAGGCTTTCAAATCTTGGATAACGAACTACCGATCAAGTTGTATATAGTATTCAATATTAGTTTGATAAATATTTTATTGTCAGAAGGGGTTTTGTGGATATCATAGTAATTTTAATAGTTGAGATCATGAATCCCATAAATCTAGACTACTATGGAAAATCTGGAAGCACTGGACGGCCATTTCGTCCTACCATGGGACTCCTCACCAGTGCGCATCCACGATCCTGCCTCACAAGATTCGAACCCAGGACCTATCAGTTTCACGCGCAAGGTCTGTTGTGAGATATCAACCCAATGATGACATTGGTGAATGGTTGCTCAATTTCGTGGATTAGTTGAAGTTAGGCATTAACACCGTTGGATGATGGTCGGCTCAGTGGTCTAATGGTTAAGCGTTCGCGCGCGAGACCGATTGGTCCTGGGTTCGAATCTTGTGAGGCAGGATCGTGGATGCGCACTGGTGAGGAGTCCCATGATAGGACGAAATGGCCGTCCAGTGCTTTCAGATTTTCCATGGTGGTCTAGTTTTAATTGATTCATGATCGCAACTATTAAAATATTTTGTTTTAGATTATTGGAATAATGTAAAATCATTGTTATTATCGTAGGTATCATTACTAAGGTTTGACTTGATAATTTCGAATAAATTGAGCATTGAGTAAATTGTTATCAATAAAACTATGATATTTGTAATATTCCGATGAGTAAAACAATAAGATTTTCCGACGTTTCGTGACTCAGTGTAGACCACTTCATCGAAAAATAAATAGTCAAATAATCCAAGTTTGAATAATACAAAGGAACAACGCAAAAATATCATGTGCAATTGACTTGTTCAGATCTTTTTTTCGATTGATCACATATAACATTCTTACATTGTCCCTTCGTACTTTTTAAACTTGAATTAATTTTGATTTGATTATTTATTCTCTGAAGAAACGGCTTACACTGAGTCACGAAACTCCAGGAAATCTAATTCTTCTACTCATTGAGATATTACAAATATATTAATTTACTTATCATTGTTATTATCCTTATTTTGTCTAAATTTTTATTATTAGTGTACAGTAAAATCACAATATAAATTTATTAACAAATAAAGGGTCTCAATGTTACATTTTGGGGAACAATAAACACTGTATAGTGAAGTAAATCCTCTTTCTAGTTAATTGTAGATCTCTTTTTTAAATGCCTTAATTCTTATAAGTAAGATGTTGTTTTACGCATTTAGTTTTGAAAAATACAAATACATATTTAGAAAATATATAGTCCAATAATAGAATAATTTGTCACAAATTCTTAATATAATCCATTAAACCTGTTTTTGAATAAGTGTACTACAAAGAAATGATATAATCATCCAGAACAAAAAGAATACTGACTGTATACATAATTAATAAATAAATATATTACTACTACTACTACCAATAATGGTAGTTTAGAATGATATGTGAATTTGAAAAGTGTATATTTCCTAAAGTAAACATAATCATCATAATCAGGCCCTAAAATAATAAAGTTGTTTTGAAAACACAAGTACATTAATTATGTAACAGGATTTCGAGAGGAATAAAGACCAGTGGATGAACAAAATGTTGAAAATTAACGTTTTATTTTGAAAATTACTTGTAGGTTAATTTAAATTTGATTTTTACAAGGTTGGTTTTTTTTATTAACAAAGAAAAGCTACATATTACTGATAAAATTAGTACGCATATATAAAGAATTTACAGTATATAAAATGAAGTGGATTCATTTCCTGTCATACTGTTTAGTCACCCTTGCTTTCAAGAGCTGTCATTTAAGAACAAAAATAATAAAACAAAATGACTTTAAGAAGTAAAATAATATAGTTTTCTTTTTCTTACACTGTATTATGTTTACAACTCATTACATTGAACAGCATAGTATACTTTGGAAGATAAATGTATGAACTACTGATTACCTTTAATCAGTAATATTTCAGATGAAATAACTAATTATCATCAAATTTAACAAGAAACAATCACGTGATTATGAGAAAAAGAAATTCAACAAAATTTATGGTATAAATTTATATGCAAATGTATATGGGTTGTATGTTTCGTGTATTTGAAGATAGTTTCGTTTTACTTTGAAATTGTGTGTCGATTTCCGGTTTCATTTGTTTTCTATTTACAATTAAAGAAATTATCAATGTTTTCTTTTGGATGAGTTATGAACGATTAGTTTCTATGATTTGGCATAGAGATATACCTAAACATGTTTCAGGTAATGTACCTTGTGCAAATATACTTATCCAGTAAATAGTACTCATTATGCAAAAACATACAGTTATTAACGTTTTCAATCCTGTTAAACAATAAGATGAAGGATAATTATTTACATTAAAGTTATGTACATTCATGAATGGTGTTATGGATGAACTGCACAGATGCTGATGTCTACAAAACGCGCTGAAAGCAGCAGCTGTAGGAGATGATGATAAATTAGCATGATTATCAGTATTATTATCAGCGAGAAAATGTGACTGGCATATATGACAATCAGGTTGATTTAAATCACCGCCCAATAAATTGACATTATTAACTCTTCGCGAATTTCTCCATCTTAATCCACGAAATGTACCATTATTTGCTCCATTACCGGATTCCGAACTACCTGAGCATAAATAATTGTCACCATAATTATCCTGTGAAATTATAAACAGAGTAGAAGTAGAATATTATGTAGAATTGGTGAAATTTACGTTTCGAGAGAAGATCTATCAATACTTATTTGTAACAGATATCACTATCTTAGATAAGAAACTGATAAATGCAAGGACTTGCTAATATATATATATATATATATATACTATTGATGTATTGTTTTGTACAGAAAGAGTATTCTGCTACATCGCTGACTATTAATTAGTGTATTAATCATGAAGTACAGGTAGGATAAAACTTATTTACCCATGGTTGTTTAGATTGACCTAAAGTATTCCATTTGTGTGATAGAATTATAAGTGATAGTTAAGACAGTACATGGTAAAATATGATTAACAATGACTATGTAAAGAATATGATATTATAGAATAGTTCACAAATAATTCCAAATGAAGGTATCCGTTAATAGGTCAGGTTCAATCTAAATGCAGTGAACATTAATAAATATGGTACTATTTATCTGTAGATTGTAGAACATCAAGCGCATTTGAAATGATGTTTTATTACTATTTGAAAGACTAACGTTCATCAGGAAATATTGTTTCGACTAAAACGTGCATTAATCGTTTGGAAATAAGGTTGTATCCATCGTGTTTAGTAAACCTTTGTGCTTATCACATGATAGCCATTTGATATTGTAAGTTGTGTTGATTTTTCCAAACATGATTTAGTTTCTTGATTAGGCTAACTTATGTGGTAAATTGACTTCCCTATCGATCACACTTGTTTTAGGAATCTTAATATAACCTTTCATTTAGAGAAGTAATAATTTTGCTAATATGCTTATGAACGTTTTCTATTCCAAAGACATTTTACAACACGGACTGACTGCAACTAGAAGATAATTTAGCACCCTTTAGTCGTGGATAGATACTTCTGTCTTGTATGACATACTTTAGTAGACTGCACAGGCGAACATACCAATGATTAAACACAAGAATTTTCTTTTCTTTGTGATGGTGTTACTTTTACACCAATGCATTGATATTTAATCGTTAACATCTCCGAATTCAGTTGATTTGCGATAGTGAACGGTCGGATAAACAAACGTATTTTTTATTAACAAGATTCTATGAAAAAGTCCCCCATGAAGTTTAACAATTTTGATATTTTTCAAAATATTCAAACAGAACCTTAATTTCTAATATTTTGGATTGTAGCGTTCAAACTCCAAAGTGTTGTCTAATTAGTTATTGAATTCAGATACTCAGTTACTTGAACAAAGGGACAAAACAAGCGTCCTAGATTCCACTGCTGGCCACATTCCATCTTTTCTATATAAATGTAATAATAGTTAAATTTTGAAAATATCAGTCTCTGACTCAGTTGAAATTGTCAGATCTGTTTTTATGGATAAAATATGAAAAGGTTTTTATTTATGCACAATTTCAATCACTAAAATGGTTAGGTGAACTTACTCTCTTGTTGGCTGATAAGCCCATTGCTTGTGTAAATCCTATAGGTCCAGGACTATTATTTGCAGTTGGATTTGTTTGCAATATTGGTATGGCTTGGCATGCATGGCCACTTCCGCCGGATAGACCACAACTACTGTTACTATAACAAACAGCTGTACCATTTGATGAAATAAATCCTGTACTTGTTCTTCCAGCTACACAACTGGTACACGAATCAGGGCATCCACCACAATTTCCACAACACCCATAACTTTGCATTATTCCTGGTCCATTCGTTCGTTCATTAATTGGACCTTCTGTATTAAAGCCTGCTGTGGTTGTTTTATTCTGATTCGAACCAAATGACGACAAACGATACAAATGTTGATATTTTCGTTGAAGAAATCGACAAACAAATCGATGATGAATTAAAACAAATAAGTAGATTAAACAAATTGAACTTGAACACATTAAACACCATACATTAAGAAATCCGGATAATTTAGAATTATTTAAGTTTTGTTCATTCATCCACAGCCAAAATGAAATTGAAAATAGAAATAGAATTAATTGTGTACAACTAAGATTATGTGTACCCAGTTGATTTGTCCATAACAATATGATAGAAATTAATACAAGTAGCATTGGAGGTAAACTACCTTGTAATATTCTGCCACTTTGTGAAAAACATATATTAATTCCCAGACTTTGATCTGGACCTAAAAATTCATTAAAAACACATGATAACACTTTTAATCAAGTGAATTTTGATTAAACTAATTCTGCATAAATTATAATGTAAAGATGTGGCAAGATACTTGATATGCTTGAACTAAGTCGATTTCGCGGTAACGAATGAAGGCCAATGACATAATGACACGATAAGCTAATCTAATCTGTTGTCCCAGGCTCCGATAACTAAATGAAGAAGTCCAAGGCAAGGTAGGGGAATATATATATTCCGTAACCAGACCAGTACAAGTAAGTCTAAGGGGAAAAACTCAAACGTATATATACAGCAACAAATTGTCCTTGGGCATCATCACAAAATAGCACACTCAAAGAAACAATGGACTAATAGCGTTTAAGATAGTTTACAAGTGGGAAATATGACGTGAAGGTAAAAAGAGCGCTTTTGGCGCGAAAACAGCTAAATTCAAATTTTCAAAATAAAATTACAAAATTAAGCCATTTATCAAGTAAGTTCTGGGGATTTGACATCCCCATTAATACTTTTGAATTAGTTGGGGGGAAACTATAGCACTCATCTCAAAATCTAAGCGCTTGGGAGTAAACGATTAGTGTTTTCTTAGTAAGTTTTTGGATATTATGTTAAGATGGAATTGATTTATAGGTGACATAGTAGAGATTATATAAAATCATTTGCAATGTTGAAAGTGAAATAGCTTTTTTTCGGAAATCTTCGACTGAAAAAGTAATTTTTCAGCTAAGAAAATAATACAATCCTAAATGAGATCATTTTATGACACCGTATTATGTAATATAGCGTTATTTATTATAGATTTTTGATCTGATCTATTGACATTTTCTTTTCGAGCTAATTTTTTTTCAAGAGAGTTAATTTCAGTTGTCAATCCCGATTAAAATGTCATGTGATAAGGCATGTATGTAGAACAAGGAGTTTATACACATAAATCTTTATAGATAATTGCTCGAATGATAGAAAGCTCACTTGTAAAATCATCAATTTAATTTGAAATGATCTAATAAAAAGTTTTGGAAAGTCATAAATTTGTTTCAAATATCACAGTCTACCGAAGACCGTAGAGGAAAACTTGAGAAGGTCGAAATTGAAATTGTTAGCCTTTAAATACAAATGATTACTTCGCGAATCAGGTTATGCCCACCTGATTTTTCTTAGCAAGTCACGATAGTCTAAATGGGTTGGTGAGTGAATGTACATCTTCCTGAATGGTACATATTTGCCGAGTTTTGGTCATTAAACATTTACAACTTAGCAAGAAATGATCTAATCTAAACAGAATGAACATTTCACTGTATGATGGTGGGATATCCGTTCAGAACGGGTCAGGTTTTGATCACTAATGCTAAAAAAGAATTAGTTAATCTAATCAAGGGACTATATATGGTGAATTTTATAACACAACACCAGGGTTCGTGCCAAATGGGAGAATTTTATTCCCTTTCTTAAGATTTTAGAGTATAAAATTCATCTTTAGGAGTTTATAGTTTACTAAGTTACTAACAAGCTTTGGGTATAATTTTGTCGCACAAATAATGTACCCACCAGTTATTTTGAAAACAAACCTTATGTCACCTACCGGATTTATCAATATGTTCATCATAGCGTTTTGTCACACTTAAATAAGATGATTTTCTTTGTACATCATTTGAGAGCAGACAACATTTACGTTCAGTCCACTTGATGATTGGTTGTGTTTTCATGAAACCTTCTGAAAAATTAATAAGACAATGAAACAGTACACTAAATTAAAGAGAAATCAGTGATTAGGTAACTTTTCATCATATCTAATGAATTGCTAAATATTTACAGTAGCAACCGAAAAACAATTCACAAATAGCAAATTAACAAATCTTTTACAATAAATCCATCTACATAATTCTGTACAAAAGTTTCAGATGTGAAATACACATTATAAAACGCATATAACTTGTAGTAAGTGACGGTTACAGTGATGTATGAAGTAACTGTGTTATGACAATAGATATTAGTTGGTTTTGAAATAATGGTCGAATTGTACTTTGTATTATGCGCAGTGCCATAATCAATAGAGGTGCATGATTGAGGATGGATAAATCATGGTAAAACTTAGGTTAAATGCATTCTAGCTTGTAATGATTATCATAATGGCAACAGTTGACAGTTAAAGAAGTATGTAACGTCATTTGTTTTACACTTTTACAAATCTTACAATAATATAACTCAAAGAGAAATAAGCTGGATTATTGACAGTTATTTAGTACTTAGAAATCTAAATTATGTTCATATGAATGTTCGAATATACTATTTCTCTTAATCGACAGTTGATTTCATTGTGTTCGTCAACTCTGATATTCATCAATTTACTAAAAAATTTAACTAGTACAAAAAAATACATGTTACAAGTTCCCGCTGTGAAATAAACTTCATAAAGCACAAACGATCTTTAATGATGCCCTAATGTTTAAATCTTGCTTTAGTTCAATAAAGCTAATTAAGACCATTATTAAGATGTCATTTAACTGTGGATACATTTTGATTACGAAGTAGGCGTCATATATGTTTATACCCAATGTAGCCAAAGTATTACCTTTTTTAATATATAATAAATAAACAGTTTTTAATTTTAACCTTTCTAGAGCCATACTAAAAGTAGGATAGTCATTTCAGAACAGAACTTTGAATGTTTCGACAGGAGACCTCTATTCTTCTAATTCTTTTTAACAAAAACAAATATGTTGTTATGAGGACATATACAGTTGAGAGGTTATAAACAGAAACGATTACCATTTAATTATTTGTTTTCAAGGTTTTATATTTTACCCAGAATAATCCAAATAAAATAATTTATTGTGAGGATATTTACTTTCTTAAAAACAAAACATTCAAGTCCGATGGGTTTACAGTCATCTTTATATAACCCAATAGTTTAGTGAATGGCGTCTACAGAGTGAGAATAAAAGTAGGTAGACGAACGTACTTTTTTTTATCTTACTGCTCACCAAAACGCTTATCCTAAAGACTGGAGTTATTGAAATGTCATGATTTGCTTCCAAGATAATTTTCTTTATTTAAAAAAAAAATAACAAACTTCTGTCCATTATTAATCTATGGATTCACTTTATTGTCAATTGTTTGAGATTTTCATGAATAGCAATGAATCACAAAGGTTATAGCCGGCTTACTTCTAACATGTCACAATAAATCGGTGAAAGGGATTTTATTTATGGGTGAGACGATTGTCGTCAGACATGAGTGTTATCATTCATAATAATCAGAACTAAACTCATTGTTATTTGATATAAAGATGCTTGTAAAAATCTACCTAATCTTTCGGTACAAGTATTTGACAAAAAAAGAATTACAAACAATTATCCATTATCAATTATTTTTAATAGTTGAGCGTCTTTCTGATTTTTTTTTCGTAATGCCGCCTATCAAAGTTGAATAGATGTATGAAACCATGTTATTTAAAAAGACTCAAGAAAAATGCTTTTGCGATTTTCTAAAATGCAAAATAATATTAAATATAGAAATATTAAAAATCCGAACGTTTTGGCCAGTCGTTAGACGCTACCCTTGGAGCTTCACTGACTAGAATGTGGTATGTGCTACTGATGTCGATAGATATAAGTAATATGTATCATTGATAGAAAGAGAAATACCTGTTGACAGAAGGTTAAAAAGATCAAAGAAAAGAGAACGAGAACAGAGAATGATTGGTGTGGAAACGAAGGAACAATGAAGTTTGACATAATTTATTGATATTTTACAAATGAATTATTTACTGTATGGTTCTCAAATTTGACTAAGATATTCTGTAATTTTGTGTTCTAATATATGTGTGGTTGTTCCTGCTTATATTCTCGTTCACTACAAAGCTTTTTAAACTAAAATGAAATAGCTGTTCAGAAACCTTTTATAACTCTCAAAATTCCTTAAAACCATACAGGGTTAACGTCATAAATTCATGCCGTCAGAATGTATTTTCACTGTACATTTAGAGTTAAACTTATATGGAATGATCTATCTGTGCTTTAAATACATGTATGGCTTCACTGTAGGATCAAACTATTCTGTTTAAAACGTAAAACTGCTGGATAGTATTTAGTTCCTCTATAAACCAATGTGAATCTTTTCTCTTACAGTCCATATTTAAAATGTGAATTAAGGACTAGTTCATCACTGAAATTATAGCAGTTCATCAATTCACATTTATTTTATATGTACTAAACAGTCCTGTTCATTCTCGCATTCTACTATGATACTGAATATTTCTGAAGAAAACTTATATAGAAATAAAAATAGTATAGATTTTATCTTTACCTTGTTTTATCCATACTGGACAAACAATAGCACCAATATGATGGAATTTTTTTGGCTCTTGACATGGAACTTCCACGACGATGCTGGAAATTCAAAAATATAAATAAACTCTCTCATTAGTAAATGGAAGGTTTCGGTAATTTAATATTGAATTCAAATAAAGTTTTCATAATGAAAAAGTGTCATCTAGATAGCCGTAAAAACACAAGGAAAACTAAATTGCTATTTAGTTCTTCTTTCAAATTTCTTAACAATGAACAACTATTATTTCACACAGCATTCAACCGAGGGTTTTCGGGTCTTGGTGATGTATGTCCATGATAAAACCTGACTTGAATTTAAAATGTCTCTACGAGTCACTTATATTATTACTAATTTTGTGCACAGTGATGGTTAATCGGGGGGCAGGTTGCCGAAGTTCTATATTGAGACAAATATTATCATTGGTATTGGATGGTTACACCACTATATGACAGCATGATTAAAATTGTAAGTAGAAACCATAAAATTCTCATACACTGGTCTAAAAGTATCGTACTCTACACAGAACCTAAAGATATTGGGATGATTTTAATTCATTCCCCGTCCGTCTCTTATTTCTCTCTTTGCATCCAGCATAGTAAGTTTTAATCAGAATAAAAAAATTATGTCTCTCCTAAAAACAGTGAAACCCCTTAATGTACATACACTTATGTTAAAGAAATGATATCAGTCTATGAAGACTAGTTCTCCCTTTAACTTTCCAGTAGTCAATGCGAACATATAAATTTACTAAAAAGTAACACATTTAAAAATTACAGAGTCAACCCCCTTTTTTATTCTTATTTGTAAACCTAGATAGGATAAACCTTTAAACGCAGATGTATCATTCATTAAATTGTATTAGGGTTCATTGAAATAGATTCTGACGATTTAAAGTATCAAACTAAGATTGTCTCACGTTTTCAGTCGACTGAGTTTCTCAGGAGCTTTTTTCTTTTTCAAAAAAAAACCTACAAAAAAATGTAACATCTAGAAACTAATTTAACTTTGATTAAGTTTCTATGTAGGTTGTCTTTATTGATTTTGTTACAAATAATTGTTAAAATTAAACAAGAAAAGAAAGTGTCTTAATATACACATTCAACAATGGTGATCTCCTTTTACAATCATATTATTATTATTATTTTATATTACCTTTTATTTTCTGATTCGAAGAATTTTAGGTCATAGAAATGAGTTAGAATATAAGTGAATTACATTATATTAACAAAATACTCTATATTCATTGTATACAAATATTATCTATTTAGTACAGTTGAGGTCATTATAAGGACAGAAATGAGTAATTATTTATTAAGTAATATATATAATGTAAATATTAATTTTTGGATTTACAATGAATCTCTTTGAATATTTATTAAGTCTATTGAAGATATATTACAATTTTTTTCGATACTTTATAAGACTCTTTGTATTAAAGCTTATTAAGTATATTGAATGGTAACGTTTACTACATGTTATAAAGTGTTCACATGTTGCGAATATACTTCATAAGATTATCTAAAAAAACTGTGAAATTTTAATAAGTGGAAAAATTCCACAAAACCCCCTTCTGATAATGATCATATGCTCACTAGTGACTGGCTCTATGAGGTACTTCCTGGAGTTTTAGTGAGAAGCGGTAACCAGTAGAGTTCAACCAGGTCTGTTGTGAGATATCAACTCACTGAAGACATTGGTGAATGGTAGCTCGATTTTGTGGATTGGTTGAAGTTAGACATTAACACCGTTGGATACCTGTCGGCTAAGTGGTCTAGAGGTTAAGTGCTCTGGCGAGAGACTGGCAGGTCCCGGGTTCGAATCTCGTGAGTCGGGATCGTGGATGCGCACTGCTGAGGAGTCCCACAATGGAACGAAACGGCCGTCCAGTGCTTCCAGGTTTTCCATAGTGGTCTAGCTTCAATTGACTCATGATCTCAACTATATAAAATTACTAAGATCTCCACAAAATCCCCTTCTGAAAACTCCATATTTCTTAGAATAATCCTAATCATAAATGGAACAAGGAGCTTTTTTTCAAATATCCATTGATTATGAAGAGTTTGTTTGTAGTGTCAAGGATAGATTACAATACCTGGATAGAGGAAATAAGTAGCAAGTTGTGTTAATGGAGCCTTATTTCATTAAAACAACTGATATTCATACTGGCAAAGTAGTTACCAAATCTAATCAGACTAAATTTTGTACCAAAATGATTAAGAACTAAAACAGTTTAAATTCACTTGGTTTTGTTTGTTTGAATCTTCCCATTGATGTTTTTTTACGACATCCAGTTGATGAGTCCCAAATAGGACGAAATGCGCATTCTGGATTCCACTGCGAGCCACTATCCATCTTTGCTTACAGTGCTTGTGAATTAACGCTATATCGAGGCAATACGCGCAGTATGCACATATGCCAATAAGAGGCTGACCAGTTGCAGTCTTAAGCATCGATGGGAAGATTCAAACAAACAATACCAAGTAAATTTAAACTTCACTGGTTTCCAGACCCAGAGTGAACATCAACTCAGATGCAAGTACATCCATCGGATGAGTTCCAAATAGAACGAAACGCGCGTCCTTGATTCCACTGTTAGCCACTATCCATCTGTGCTTATAAAACATAACTTGTTGTTAAAGTCATCAATTACTGGAAGTAAGTCACCTAAGAAATACTGCCTTTATTAGATAATGTGTATTAAAGATAGTAATCAGCTCTAGAGTATGCACAAATTCAAACCTTAAATGAAATCCAAGCATAAATCATCATTACTCAATCAAGTGACCAGAATATAGTTATTGTAATTTTTCCGTGTTTGCTTAGTGGTTAATGTTTAATCGTTTAAAAGCATTTTTTATCGAACGATTAATGTGCAGTTGTTATCAGGTTACTTGTCGCTTCAACATTGTTGTATCGAAAAGTAATCTCCTAATATAATTCTCTAAGACTTTCTAAATCATACATTTAGTTGTTCGTAATTAGTTGACGATCCTTATGTTACGAGTCAAAATGGTCATTTAATACGTGACTAAAAGTAGACTGACTAGATTAAACAAAAACCTAAGGAATATTATCTTGAAAACTACATGTAGTCGAATAAAATGGGGAATTTTATATTATGCAATAGTACTAAATATTTCATCTATTCACTGCTGCTAATCGGGATACTTAAATCAGATTTCAGATCAGTGAAAATCTTTAATAAAAAAATTCATCCGACTGTACTCTGTCGATGTGACAGGTACTTTGTATCAGATTTTCTTTTTGCTATTAACTACCTCCCGATAAACTTTAAGAAGAAGATGAGATCATAGAGTTAAAAGAGGACTGGATGGTTAAAAAATTACCTATACAAAGTTTCATAATTAGTTTTGTTTGGAAGGCTTGTTTTTCTTTTAATTAAATGGAATGTGGTCCTGAAATTCTAATAATGGACTAATAATTAATTTACGTAACCATAGTCAAGTTACGACAAATAATTACAGGGAATACCATTGAGTATAGTTTTAGTAGAACACTTTTATGAAACAGCATGTACAGGTTTTTCAGTAGCATCATAACTTAATAAGTGATAATTTAGCTTGAGACCTCATAAACATCTTAAGTATTATATGTTACTGGCCATATACTAATAGTTTGAGATAATAATATTTTAACAAATGTGACTTGGAACAGTTTAGTGTCTTTTTACATTCAATGTATAGTGTCAATATATACAAACCTTTCCATGAATGAATAATTTGGTCCATCTCCATCCGGAACTACCTTTAACGTTTTGGCACGATTATGAGAACGAATTGATTGAATTGACGATTCGTTAGGTAATCCTCGTGCAGCTAGTCCCGCTTGCGCTCTATTCAAGGAATTTGTAGGATTTGTCGATTTAGAGAGGGGATTACTTCCAGCATATATATTACGCAACTCTAAACGTTGATGAAAACGATCATGTCTGAATGCACCTTTAATAACTAATTGAGGATGCCATACTTTATCCACATCAAGTCGAACACCACCTCCAGCCATATCGACCAAAGTACTTTCAGTGACTCTTGAATCAGTTACTGGCCACTCAGCAAACAATGTTAAACTTGCACGACAAACCTAAATAAAAAAAGTTTTGACAAAGTAAATCAATGTAAATGATCATTGCATTAATCAAAGTTTATTTGGATTATAAATGAGTTACATTTTTCGTTCAAATTTCCGTGAAAAGAATGAAAGATTAGTAGGGACTGTTAGTTTTCGAATTTTACATTTATACAACCTTTGAAAAACAGGAAGCATCGAAGAGTTGCTTTGTCTTAATACTGAACTACTCGGCTGATGATTTACAGATTTCATAGTTTCATACAAATATTAGTTAAAAACTTTGTTTTGGTAGAAAACAACTCTATACAATCAGCATGAGAGAGTTTATTATACAATTAACATTCATAGATAAGCAGTCTATCTGTTTACAGAGTTATCTTTTAGCTGAATAGTAATTAAAAACGTTAGCGTTAATCTTGTCCTATAGCTTATACAGAGGTAAAAAATGAAGGCTCTTAAGCTAATAAGGTATATCTTTGTGATAAAATAAAATAAATACGTATTATTGGATAAATCTTCTTTCACGCATAAATGTTTTGTTGTTTGTGGATCTTTTTGGATCACTACAATCCCCTGAAACATTTGAATTTTTGATAATTTTCTGTTATTTATATGACACTAAGAATGAATGTTTTGTAAAAGCTTTCGTCTTACAGATAATATGAAAAAATAAACCTGAATTCACTAGAGTCTTATAATTTTAATAGTTGACTTTATGAGTTGACGTAGGCTAGGCCATCATTAAAAACCTGGAAGTACTGGACAACTGTTTCGTCCTAGTATGAATCCCTTTGATACCGGATTGTGTATGCGCACTGTCGAGGAGTTCTATACTAGAATGAAACAACTATTCAGTGCTTCCTAGTTTTCAGTGATGGTCTAGCTCAAATCGACTCATGGATTCAATTATTAAAATTACTACAATCCCCACATATCCCCATTCAGATAAGAGTCTTATGACTTCGATACGGAAGGGTTTCATTAGTTCATGGTGCATTACGCTATATAAACATGATGAATTAACATTTCATGCATCTAGTAAATATTTATCATACCAAGTGTGTGTCTTTTACTATCTAACGTCCACTAAGTTCCTTAAACTCTTTTATCTTCATCATCATTATTTTTCAGATTGTTTCAGTTTACTACCAATATATTACAAATAATTCTATTTTTAATGTTACTTTAAACAAATTTGACCTTGAGTAAGTGAAGTAAGCAAAAGATTTCATAGAATAAGAATGAAAATATTTATCAAATAATCAATAAAGTATTTCAATTTGAGATAAAGATACTTTACAAAGATCACATTGATTGATTGAAATAAACGATATTTGAAGATCTATTTCATAAAAATTATGATCATGAAAATGAATAAACTAACTACCTTAATCTCAATGTAGCTTACAATATAGTTTGAGGATATTATGATTGTTATAACTTATGAGTGCGTTAGTGCCCTGTTTGATATATATGAACGCTATATGACCGCCAATAGGAGAGCAGTGAATTTATTGATCGCCCAATGATACACGAAAGCTGTATTAGCAGTCTTGAGTACTTATCAGTCCTGCTTTCTGCCTAGCCCAACCAGTTAAGTTCAGAACACCAATAACAACCTCTGCAATATGAATCATTATTCTCAAACATACTGGGTTTATATACCAAACAAACTGACCACATCGTACCATAAAATAGAAAATAACATTTGTACACGATTTAGCCAAACGTGGCTGTGAATGTGGGGAACAGTAATTAATAGACTGGATATAACTCAAGAATGGTAAACCATATAGTAATAGTCTATAGGTCAAAATAAAGCTTAGAATAAGAGGAAAACGGATACGAATAGTTTAGTTACTTAGCAATTATACAATAAGAAATATACATATCATATTGGTCTATAAATAGTCCTCAAAGTTACCATTCATAAATCTCCACGGGATACAACAAAGATTTTTGTAGGAAATTAAACCATAGATTAACATTTGTACGGATACTTTAATTTATACTCTTGTTATTCAGTCAATTGGACTTAGTTAATTTGATGACCTGTATAAGATGTATTTCTGATATACTCCCATTGTGAGGAAATTCGTTTATGAGAAGAAATTTATGTATTTGAGTTTATTGATAATAGGATTTCTGAGAATACAAAACTTGTGATCAAATTGATAAGAATTTACACGGTAAAGTGTATGACACTAAAAACAGTAATGATAAATTAGATCAAAACTAGTGGGGAACATGATTGTCCAGAATAATTTTGTTCAACGCATACATCGCGATCATGAACAACGAATATGATAACTCAGGAAATACTAGACAGTTATTTGATATTCTTTGTGTAGACTGTATTGAATCAAGTTAATGTAATTGAACGTTAAATAACTCGACAATCGTTAAGTTCCGGACATAAAAAAACACTGAACATACTCAATAACGGGATCAGTACTGAAAGTATGAAATTTGGACTAAAATATCACTGGAACCTATCAACACACCTTTTAATGAGTCTATTAAATAAGGTTTCTGTTACACAATGCATAGTTATGCATGATGAATACATAAACCAACATTTACTGACTCATATATATGACATTATTCGAATAAGGAATATATCTGAACCGTCTAGTCAATGCACTGTTTTATGTGAACTACATTTATTAATTGATATAAATGATATTTCAAGATCTATTTAACAAACACGAGGATCATGAAAATGAATAAACTAACTACTTAATCTCAATGTAGCTTACAAGATAATTTGAGGATATTAACTTATACTATTGTCAATATCTAAGTTATATTCGAAATACAGAGTTTTGTTTTAATAAAATTCATCATCAGCACGATTTCGTTCGGAAGGACGATGAAAGCTCCACGACTAAACTATCTAGCTCAGAGAACAAAACTCTATCAAAATCATCCACCTGAGCTACAAGTCTTCACCACCATGCTTTAAGAATGTGTAAATATTACCACAAGGAAACTAGCAAAGAACCTTCAACTTTAACAATAAATATAACAGTTTTGGAGTATAATTTCTGATTCTATTGGCAGTTTCAATTATTTTTGTGACTGTACTTTGGTAAAACAAAAGTAATGTAGGATTAGTTGAATCACTATAGTTATTATTATTAATGTTACATTCTAAAAGTTTTGTTGCTTAAGTAATGAAGTAATTGTGACATTAGTTATCATTAGAAATCAAAATACGATAAGACTATGATTTTGAGAAAGTCAATTTCTTTTATTAATTATTCAAATCTATAATTTAAAAACATATATAATGGAAGAATATTGTTTGTATGATATAAAGTACCGATTATGGCATGTTCATGACGCTCAAGTGATTATTAAAACTATTAATTGAGTTAATTCCTCTGATAAAATACTGATTGTTTAGTTATAATCTAAATGAATATTGTTAAAACTTAAATTATTTTAAAAGATTACACACCACTTCTATCTACTGAACACAAAATGGTTAGTACAGATATTTCATTAAATGGCTTTTTAGTGCGAATAACCAATTTATTTTTAAACCAATAGGTGAATAGGCTTGTTATTATAGAATGGATAGAAGGTGGCTGGTAACTAAATGTAGGACGCGCGTTTCATTCTACTCGGAATGTATCAACCGGATGTACCTGCATCTAAGGGTTGATATTCACTCTGAGACTCGAACTCAGTACCATCTGCTTCAAATGCCATCTCGTAATGTGCTTAAATGCTGAGTCCAGATATTCACTCATTTATGCGATGGGTGTAACTTTTAATTCAGGCAACTGAGTGGATAATGTGATAACGTTTAAAGCGAACGATACTGGTTACTATTCCTAGAGTGAACGTCAGATCTGAGATACAGGTTTATCCAACTGATGAGACCCGAATAGAATAAAAGGCTCAGCCTGGATTGTGCTACTAGTCACATTCTATTCGTTCCATATTTACATGTAACATAATGGCTGTATCAAGGTAATCCGCACAGAATGCACATATGTCAACTAAGACTTATCTTATTTCAGTCGAAGTACCTACATCAGGACAATCCAAAACCCTTTCAAATTGAATTAAGGTGGAAAGGCATATTTATGGCTTGACTTAACATATTCAAAACATATCCTTTATTTAGTTAAGTTTATGCTCTTCGATTAAGCCAGAATACTCTTATCTCACTGTATACGTTATAAATAATAAACTATATTTAATATTCTGGGTAACATAAATCACTTGATTATAATATGCAACATACTAGGAATGTCATTATTTGATACTTGGATTACACTGATAAGACAGAAAGTATAGCCGTAATTTTCAATAAATTTCAGAAAAAAGACTTAGTAATTTGAAAAGAATAGATATTCGCCGAGTACTTGATTGTAAATAAATTACCGTCGAATAAAATTTGGTATCACTATTGTTTTAAATAGCTTGGATATTAAAGTAATTTAGCAAGTACCTATTCCCATAATATGTAAGTAATTACTGATATAAGATCTTATTATGAAAGTAAAAATAAACTATACTAATGCAAAGTGATTTCAATGTATTACTAGTGTAACAAGGAGCCAAACGGTTAATTAAACAGTAAACCTTTGTAATACTCATGATTAAATTTGAAAGTGATGATGTAAAAATAAACACAATTAGTTATATTATACTCGAAAAGATCTTATTTTGAATGAAAAATTCACTTAATTTCTTGTCATAGATGTGATAACCTGTATAAACATAATTTGGCAGCAATGAATAGTGATTTAATTCTAGTGTACAACTCCTAAGTGATTCTTACCGATAATTTTGTGCTTAATCTTCGGGTCTGGTTTCAAACACCGTAGATTTTTGTTATTAACGATTCTATATCTAATTCACTTAAACTTGATCTGTGTTAGAGAAGTGGATGAACATGAAGAAGAATTCTATATTATATAAACAGGTACTCAATATTTCCTTACTATGCATTATTTCCAAGTCAATGTCAATCCATAATGATAACTAAATTTAAAATCATCAATTTTCACAGACTCTCTATATTAATAAAAATCTATTTTATAATATAAGATAGAGTAAGGAAATGTTACTTTTTATTTTGGATATATCAACTGTTTCAAGGTATAAAAAATGTTTCCTAATTAACCTTCATACCACGTAATATATATATATATATACCGTTTTTAATCGTTCAATGTTTTGTTTATTTAATCCATCCTGAAAATGTAAGTATTTCCTGAAGGGGTTTTGAGGATATTATAGTAATTTTAATAGTTGAGATCATGAATCAATTAAAACTAGACCACTATGGAAAACTTGGAGGCACTGGACAGCCGTTTCGTCCTATTATGGGACTCCTCAGCTGTGCGCATCCACGATCCCGACTCACGAGATTCGAACCCACGACCTATCAGTCTCGCGCGCAAACGCTTAACCGATAGACCACTGAGCCGGCTGTCATCCAGTGGTGTTAATGTTTGACTTCGACCAATCCACGAAATCGAGCAACCGTTCATCATTGTCTTCAGTGAGTTACTATCTCCCAACAGATCTGATTGAACTCCACTGGTCACTGCTTCTCACTAAAACTTCAGAAAATACCTCAAGGAGCCAGTCACTAGTGAGCATATGTTAATTATTAAAATAATCAACATAATTATTTGCCAATCTAAGTCAGTTTTCAATGTATGAACCTACAAATTTATAAACTCACAGCAAAATTACTATGAAAGGTAAAGGTATGTTTAAAAAATTCACAAATGATTTCCGTTAAAAATTGGTTCTTTTTTTATGTGCATACAACTTAATAATTATAGACCTCTGAATCATCATCATCATCTTATTTTACGACGAAACAGTAGTGTTTCTTTTAAATAGATGAAATACGTATCGAAAGTCATATGTCCTGCTGAAATATATAGATAGAAACGAATAATGAATTCCATTAGGAACTAAGTTTGAAATGAATACGCAAATATATAAAAATGTGTATATGTGAGTGTGTGTGTGTGTGTTTGTTCTATGGTTAGGATCCTTAATAACAATTAGGAATGTATTAATACTGATTCTTTTTCTTCTTTTGTATAACGATCATTTTTTGAAAACAAAATCGGAAGTGTTATTATTTAAAAGTGGAAAAAATAGAATAATTTTCTTATTTCCCCTCAACATGGAGTCATTTCTTTTTAATTTTGGCACAGACATATATATGTGTGTATATGTAGTAAAATATCAAACTCAATACATATTTAATGAACTTCTCATTTGTATTCCTTTGTTTTTTATTTTTAAAGACATTTTTTAAAGTAACTATGGCCATACGTAAAAGATGCTGTGTACACTGTTGGATTTGACTTTGAACAAGCAAGTATTGAAAACTAGGAAGCAATGGACATCTATTTGTCTTGGAAAGTGACTTCATAGAAGTAAGCATCCTCAATTCCACCAGAGATATACGTAAGGACCTTCAGATTTTGTAGTGAGAGCTTAATATACAGATCACTATGTTACTACTCAGTGGTTTAGATTCTTTTTTTTCTAATAAAATAATACATAACTTGCACCCGTATGGAATGGAATGATTTCCAAAACATTAAATATCAGATTTGACATTACGTATTATTCAGTGAAAGCTTTAGTTTCTTCATTCCATTTAGAAAATACCACTAGCATAAACTTTACTAAAAAAACATGACTTGAGATTTGAGAAATTATGTATTTTAATACAGAGAACACAGTAGCTGAATTATTTTCTAAGTCGAATTATAGTGTCATGAAACTTTTTAAGAAACTACGTAAACATTAACCTCGAATCCTATTTAGCTTGAACCTATTATTCAATATGCTTCTTCATTCAAACACGATACTGGTCATTGATTTTCCTGTACATAATATCTGAAATCATGTTGTAAAAATTTGATATAACTCTGATTTATCACTTTTCTTAAATTAAACGTTTTGATTTTTTCCTGGAAAGAAATGAAATTGAAGCTATCCAGAGCAATTGTGGACAGTCCCCAAATGCCCTTGTACGGCCGAGAGTGGAGAGAGTCCGCTCTCTCTCTCGAAATGCTTTCACATGGTCACGCGTATATAGCCTCTACCAGGGAAGTCCTACTCACTGCCTTCTCACACTAGGGTGTAGTTTATGAAATTGAGAGGATGAAAAGCGAATGTCTGGCACTCTATACGGGTTGGTGGACACGAAGGGTTCACTTAGGGGAGTTGGAAGACCCTGATTCCAAACTGATGGTGCACATAGGCTCTAGTATCCTGAAGGAACAAATGGCGTGTAAACCAATTGTTGGTCACCGGTTATCATGGGACTGTATCTTCTCACGATGCTCCACTGCCTTGTGGATCAGACCCTTAGGTCAAAGGCTCCGGGTGTGGCCCTCTAAGAAAACCACCTGCTACAGTTTGGGCGCCCTGGCAGTATCACAGCCCTCACAAAAATCAAATGAGATTTGTGTGGTGCATATATATCTGGTGCTCCAACGAACCAACGAACCAAAATATCTGTTTAATGCATTTAAGCGTACAATGGTTACCTTAATGATAATATTAAAATAGAAGTTTTGAAAGGATTATACTCACTGACTAATTTTGAGAGGTGATTCTCTGAATTTTAGTGAGAAACCTTAGACAACAAAGCTTAACCATCTCGAATGTAAGAGAGATCCACACCAACAGCATTAGCAAGTGGTTGTGCATTATTCCGACTCACTGATTTAAAGAATAAATTTTATTCACTAGATCTAATGTTTCTTGTTCCTTTATCCGACTGGATCGTGGATGCTTACTACTGAGGTGCCAAATGCTAGGAAAAAAGAGCTCCTCAATCTACAGTGATTGTTTAACTAAGTTCAAATCAAGAAGTAAACCTTGGAGCTTATGATGATGAAATGTAGTTAGAAAGATGTCCCATATAATTTATTTTATGTTATAATAAATCTCACAGTCAATATATAATGTAACTAGAAGTAATCAGAATTATCTACAGTTATTATTTAACATAAAAAAATAACTTATGTGTATACAAATTGAATGATGTTTTGATTTGGGACTGCTTTTAATCAATGGTTGATTTAATTGTCACGTCAACTCAGAAAATTATTGCTCGCTCGCGAGACTGATAGGTCGTGGATTCGGATCTCGTGAGGCGGGATAGCGGATGTGCACTGCTGACGAGTCTCACAATAGGACGAAATGGCTGTCCAGTGCTTCCAGGTTTTTCATGGTGGTCTAGCATCAATTGAATCATGATTTCAACTATATAAAAATTATTGATTCACTTAAAATCCTCATTATAACAATAACTAAAACTGACAGAAATATACCTAAGTGTAACTGTAACATTATTTTTCTTGAATAAATTAATATTGAAAGTATAAGAACTTTCATCTAAATTGGAGCGAATAGTTTCACTGTATTTGGGCGCCTATTTAATGTCCTTATATTGAAAGTATAAAAATAATGTTACGTAAAATAGATTGACACAAATCGAATTTATTTATTATAATCAAAATGATTATGAATTATCAATCAGTAACAATAATTGACATACATGGTTTTACATTAAATTTTTTTGAAGGTTAAAAAAACACACAAAATTCATTTTTATATCAATTAATATTTGTAAAAGTATTTGTAACCAATCTAGCTCAATTGTTTAAAGGTGTACAGTTATAGTTGGGATTTGTTTTATTCACCAAATGGGGGAATAACCGTTTACTTTTCTTCATGAGGTAAGCATTGATATTATTGTTCATTAAAACAATTCTTTATAATCAAACCATAAAGTTTACAGAACACAATGCAATACAACGTATATGAGCTATTAATGCTCCAAATTATTTTACGTTCTATTGTGTCATACACTACTACTGTGGTTTGGGTTACTGATATCCACATAAGTAGTATATGGTGATGGTTGAGCAATGAATGTATTCATGTAATTCCATTATCCTATATTTCTTTTACCTATTCAAATAGTCTAATTTTAATTCTTACTGTGTATATTATGTAACCACATATTTTTAATATGACTGTCATTAGTTATAACCTCAATTCCCTAATTTTGTATGACCATTTCTTTGAATAATAATTTAAGCATCAACTTTAGATATGGAACTTCTCATGGTGTTTCTATGTTTCCTTTGGTTTTTTTACAAATTTTTATTCTTCTCACTAAATTCACATAATAAGATACTAACACATTAGTATATATTAGTAACTGTCAGGATTTTAGTTTTCATATCGTTAAGATTTAGAAATGAAATTTATTAGTCACTCACTAACCTACAGGGTTCGTAAATAAATACATTGATATTTACTATATCCAAAGAAGTTAGAAGTTCTCGCTCCAGATCGAAGGTCACCAGCTTGAGTCCCGCGTGCGGGATCGTGAATGAGCACCGTTGAAGAGTTCCATATTAGGATGAAACGACCGTTCAGTGCTTCCGGATTTTCAATCGTGTTCTAGCTTACATCGATTCATGAATTCAACTTTTAGATTTCAAAATAACACCTACAAGTGTCGAGTTGCCGTTTGAGTACTAACATTAAAATATCGATTTACATTCGTATGATTATTTCTAATTTGTAAAAAAACCTTTTTCTCAAATTTTATTTCATTACTAGTCACTATCTAACTCCGCTTGTAGCCCCTCCGGGGGCTACTGCCGGTCCTAAGCCCCGGTAAAGGAGAAGGGTTGGGCATGGGGTTATCTTCCCCATTCCATAAAAACCAACTCGCTAAAAAAACGCTATTTACCATGTACTATTTTGTATATAAAATGATTTTCTTTTTGTTAGCTTTTATTTTATTTTATCAATTATATTCTAAATCTAACTAACAAATTAGAAGTTATGAATAATAAGATTTATTAGATGATAATGAACTAGATTTTATAAAATGTAATACTGTATTTAATAATATAACTTAATTTAGATATAACTATTGATTTGTATATTTAACTGTCAATCAGTAGACAAAATCAGTTTATTTTACATTTTCTATCATATATCAGATATACTACTTACATATAGTATCTTTAGTAGATTTTTAATACTTTTATGCTTATTTATAAAGAAAGAAAAATAGAAGCAAACAAACAGGACAATATATATGAAAGTGTAACTGATTTTTTTTTATTATAAGAAAAGAATAATAAACAAACAAACAGAAAATTATTATTTAAAAATGACTTTCTTTTTTTCCTTTTTTCTTTTCCTTTTTCTTTCTTTTTTTTGTTTAACTACAGTTAACTTACTTTGAATAAAATACATTTTCCATTAAAATCTAGAAATAAAGCTTAACTTATAACTTTCCATTTCGTGACAATTGCATTGATGACTAAGAAGTTCTATTTTTACTTTTTATTTTATTGTTTCATTTAGATTAAAATAAAAATATAAGTAGTATTTATGGGTAATATCATGAATTGACTTTAGTTATTGACTTTAATTATTGAAAAGTAAAGTTAATTGAATAAATTTTTTTAATGCTACATATATATATGAAATACATGTGTAATGTATAACTTTTTTCATCCTATTTATTCAGGACTGTTCAAGTTTGACAGTGTAAAAGTATTACTTTTAACAGAATAGTAAGTAGTATTTAGTCAATGTGATGTGAATTTTGTGAACATACTAAACAAATATGATGTTCATAACTATATTATTTACTTATTCATTTAAACACATAAATACTGGTACAAAGGGGAACCAGATGCGTATGCGCCATACAAATGTCATTTGATTTGTGTGAGGGCTGGGATACTGCCCGGGTGCCAAAAGCGAAGCATGTATGACTATATAGTTGTACTTATGTATTCGTAACTGTTTGAGGCAACTTATTTAGACATAATATAATAAGTAATAAATCAGTATACTGAATCGTGATTTTATATACAAATATTTTTGAACAATTCGGTTAAAACTTTGATGACTCTAAATTTTCGACATTCACAGTAGGACACATAAATATATTTTTGGTGAAATCTGTCAAAAACATAGTCAACCAAATGATTCTTACTATTGAGACATAAACATTTTATCCTTAAGTTTTTTGTCTGCTATTTCATAACTTAATAAATTTATGTCTAAAATGTCATATAGAAATTTTTTTTCTTTTCTTTAAACACTCGAAATTTATTTAGTTTGTTTCACATAAGTTATGCAAGTTTTAACCTGGTTTTTTGGTTGAAATCATGAGTCAATTGGAGCTAGACCACCATGGAAATCTGGAAACACTGGACACCTGTTTCGTCCTATTGTGGAACTCCTTAGCAGTGCACATCCATGATCCCGTCTCTCGAGATGCGAACCCAGGATCTATTAGTCTCGCGCGCGAACGCTTAACCGATAGACCACTGAACCAGCCGCCATCCTACGGTATAATGTCTAACTTCAACCAATCCACAAAATTGAGCAACCATTCACCATTGTCTTCAGTCGGTTACTATCTCATAACAGACCCGGTTGAACTCCAGGAAATACTTTTTGTCGCCAGTCACTAGTGAGCATATAATTATTATCAGAAGGGGGGTTTTGTGAAGATTTTAGTAATTTTATGGTTGAAATCATCAGTCAATTGAATCAATTGATGGATGCCAGCTTAGTGATCCTAGAGGTTAAGCGCCCATGTGCGAGACTGATAGGCCGGGGGTTCGAATCTCGCAAGGCAGGATCGCGCTTGTGCATTGCTGATGAGTTCCACAATAGGACGAAACGGCTGTTCAGTGCTTTCAGGTTTTCCATGGTGGTTTAACTTCAATTGACTGATGATTTCAACTATAGAAATACTAAAATCTCCACAAAAGCCCCTTCTGATCAACTACTATTACTTCGAGTTGAAATTTTCTATTTATTATTTGATTGGGAAATAAAAATGGAATTATAATGTAATCCAAATCTACTAATGATACTTCATGATGAATAATTATTCTATGAATAAATAAATTGGAATAAAATCATGAAAATTTATATAGTATGCTTATTTTTGTCAGTACCTTTTGTCTATAATATTTCATTGAATAATATACTATCTTGTGTTGGTAGATCATGCAATAAATAAATCTGATCTACCAAGCAACTGAATGTATTAGATCTTGCTTTTATTTCAATCATTTACACTCAGTGAATCATTCAAACTTAACTTGAAAGTGATGTTAGTAAACTGGTTGATTTTATTACTTCTAGTCACGATTGTCTAACAAAAACCTGATGTGATGTATACTTTAGTGAAGTTAACTAGTCACACACCTGAAACAAACATTGCTAATATGTGTACATAATAAATAGAGAGTAAATAACCGTAAACGAACTATAAGATAACTTACCAATTGATTTTTATGATATAATAATTCCAAATTATCGACACTTACAGAAAGCTCAATATTTGCAGATAAATCTACAGAAAAAATGGAACACAATCGAATTTAAAAACGTTAACATAGGATGCTGTTTAACTAAGTAGAGATAATTTTAAAGTTTATTTTTGAAAATACTTATATTCACTTCCATATTGATTATTTGGATCTACTCACTAATGTTGATCTGTCTCTGGGATACGAGTATATCCAGCTGACAAGTCGGAAATAGTATGAAACATGTACCTTGGACTCCACCTTTAGATATTATCCATCTCTGTTGAAAATACTCATAGATGTATATTTATTTTCTACGTATATATGCAATAATAGATTACACTAAAAACTGAAAGAAATATAATGATGAAATTAGTTTTAGTCTTGATCAATAATTACTGTGCACCATGTATTCGCTAAGCTAGCTTGATGGCCACTGTCACACTAGAAATGCTTAACTATTCAACAGAAAAGTTTGACACAGAATTCACTAGGAGGATTTCAAAACTTTACCGCATAATAACCTTATCAATATAAGATTTTGTGAATTCATTTGTTGTATATAACAAAGACTGTAAACATAATATCATAAAAAGTTAATGAGAGTGGAACTAGAATAGTTGATACCATTGTATAAGTATAAAACTGTATACATATTTCACACGATATTTACACGTATTTATACAAAGATGATTAAATTTAGTTTTATTTCTCAATCCCTAACATAAATAATTGTCTACATTCATTCAATCCACTGGTCTTTGAACTATTTATTTGACTAAACTTCAATCTTTAACTGTTTTTCGTGACTGTTGGGAACAATACTTGTATAGTTTGATAAAATTAGGCAAGAATTTTGATAGATAACTAATTATCTTCTTCAGTAAGTCGAGTATATAGATATTGGTCAGCAAACGTCACTTAAATTGTTTTTTAAGTAATTTAATGTTTAAAAATAAATTTTAATGATTGACTTCACGAGTCAATATAAGCTAGACCACCATGAAAAACCTGAAGGCACTGGACAACCATTTCGTCTTAGTATGAGACTCCTCAACAGTGCGCGTCTACAATCCCTCACACGGGATTCAAACCCAGAAATACTTTGAAGATTCCTTAACAAAACGCTTGTACGCAACACCAAAACTTGTAAATATGACAAATGTATCCAGGATTTTAGCTGAGAATTCATAAAGAAAGCTATTATTATTGTGCTTAACGTACATCACTTAATTATTTTCTATTTACTCAAAATTTATGCAGGTTATATCAAAATAAAAGATAACTACCAGAAGATAGTTTAGGTCCCATTGATGGTCCTGGTAAGTAACGATACAACTGAATCCATAATTGTTCCAACAGTTCAGGGCTAAAGATGTTTAAAGAAACAAAAAGATAAAGTTTTACAGCATACTCATTTCACGTGTATTTGATGTAATTTATCACTGTTTATTAAACGAAAAAGTAGTAGGTGTGGTGATATTCATCAATAATGGATAATAATGATGAAAATAGATTTATCCATCGGTTTCCTGAAAATCTTTATTTTCAATCTTATTTTGTGAGACATCATTTCATAGACTCGTTTCTTTTTTACATCCTATCTTTCTTGTTATCACTGCTACTATATGTATGTCGATACAATTATCATTCATCTTGCTATGCTAAAGCAATGGGATAATCTAGCGGATGTAGATTTTTGTCAGTTTCTATGTTGACTGACTGATAAATTGTTCTTCATTGTGAGTGATACTACAAATGTTCATAATGTATGTTAGAGTGTTAATGTGGTACATCAGTATAATACTCAAAATAATTGCTGCTTTAACATACTTTACATTTGCAAACGAATCTACAAATTAAATTACCTAATAATTACTATCATTATCTTCTAAAAATCATGAAATACACCTACCGGCTTAGAAACTAAAACGGTTAAGAAGTATGCATTAGATTGATTTAAGTGCAAAACTGAATTCAACTAGTATAACTACATATTTAAGAGATGTGTTAACTATAATTCTACTTTGATAATAAAAATTCTAAAATCAATAATCTATGGAACTTAACAGTCAGACAGTTTCTTCAGTTGAATTAGATCAAAATGTTATTCAAATTGTAATAAATAAAAATACAACCATTATGTATACGAATATTTGTGAAATGTAAACGAATTGTTTGACAGAAGTTGACCGTCGAGTAAATAGGAGGTCTTAAATGTAAAATTTGTATTTGAATAATCATAGTGATTTATATCTAAACACTTCCAGCTTTTTCTCTGTTGTCAATATAACCCATGAATGAAATTTATAGACAGCGAGAAATCATTTATTTTGTACTGTAAGTGATTTTTAATTGATCATGAAGTAGGCATTGAGTAAGTCATTTTGTATAAATCACATGATGGACTGACTCTAATTAGACAACCTTTGTGAACATTTGAAGAGTCACATTCCCGAACGAAGCAGACATTCGTTGCTTTCCGGTTTTCAATGGTTGTCTAATAAAAATCAATTCGTAATAAGAACCATAAAGGTCAATAATCTCCACAAACACACCAGACTTAGCGAATCCTCATGAAGCGTTTTTCGTACTAACATAATTACTAAAATGTTGTGCCCCAAATGCCCTGGTACGGCCGAGAGTGGAGAGAGTCCGCTCTCTCTCTCGAAATGCTTTCACATGGTCACGCGTATATAGCCTCTACCAGGGAAGTCCTACTCACTGCCTTCTCACACTAGGGTGTAGTTTATGAAATTGAGAGGATGAAAAGCGAATGTCTGGCACTCTATACGGGTTGGTGGACACGGAGGGTACACTTAGGGGAGTTGGAAGACCCTGATTCCAAACTGATGGTGCACATAGGCTCCAGTATCCTGAAGGAACAAATGGCGTGTGAACCAATTGTTGGTCACCGGTTACCATGGGACTGCATCGTCTCACGATGCTCCACTTTCTTGTGGATCAGACTTTTAGGTCAAAGGCTCCGGGTGTGGCCCTCTAAGAAAACCACCTGCTACAGTTTGGGCGCCCTGGCAGTATCACAGCCCTCACACAAATCAAACGAGATTTGTGTGGCGCATATATATTTGGTGCCAATTCGTACCAATATTTATGTGTTTAGATAAATAGATAAAATAATTAAATGTTGTAACCGGAATTCAAATAATAACAATAATTATAATATTCTATCTACACTTTTCAATCGAGAAGACAGATAATCAGAACTTAACTTCATTGATGCAAAATGAAAATGATGAAGTCTAACCACTGTGATCTTTGTTTGGAAATGCTTAGGTAAACACCTAGTTTATTTCCTAATTTATGTGATTGAAAAATGTAAATTCTTATTATTTCATTGATGTGGGAATTAGTTAAAATATCGCGCATTTTTGAAGAATTAAAGTTTTATCGGTTAAATGGTGAAGAGAGGCTGATAATTCATGATTAATTATTTCATTGCATATATGTGTAGGACACATCAAGGTTTATGTATGTATGTATGTATGTATGAAAATGTGAAATGGAGATATATTGTAAGAGCGAAAATGAAAAAAAAGGGAGAGAAACATTTCCTGGAATTTCAATTGGTGTTGTTTACTTGTATCTTCCCATTGTTATTTAGGACTGTAATTGATCAGTCTCTTGTTGGCATATGTGCATACTGTGCGAACTGCCTTGATATTGCCTGAAGTCACAAGCATTATAAGCAAAGATGGATAGTGGCTATCATTGGAATCCAGGATGCGTGTTTCGTCCTATTTGGGACTCATCAGCTGGATGTACCTGCATCTCAGAGTTGATATTCACTCTGAGACTCGAACTCAGTAGCGTTAGCTACAAACCCCATCGCGTTATCCACTTAGCTACTGAGTCCTGGAAATGTTTTACACAATGATATATTCATAGATAAGTAAATAATTGCTTTCTAATTAAACTATCTGTATTAATCTAGTTTTGTAAATGTTGTTATTCAATATGGAAGGTGATGAATTCATTTGGAATCAAGTGAGTTATGAAAAATAATTTTAAATTAAGAAATCGGTAAACTTTTTATCCGTTTTAAGAAAGTGAAGTTCATAGTAATGAAAATTAATTTTAGAAAAGTATTTGCTACAACTTACAAAACCCCTTTCCTAGTAGTAAGTTAGTAATAATTTGATCAATGATCAAATATGTTTTTGTAATTTAAAAAGAAAACTTTCAAATATTCATACTAAACAAGCAAAAATCTCTGAAAGCTGCTTCTCCAAGTGGTAAAGGTTTGGATTATTCTTTAAGATGAAAAATAATGCCACTTGCGAAGAGTAATGTCCTTTATATATTTTGATTATTTTATTTGTGAGGAACAAGAGGATTTCTTTTAGGTAAATGGTAAACAATGGAAGTATTCATGCAAGAAGGTCTCAATTACTTGACAGTGGTTAAGGAATGCTTCCTGGGTTATGATGAGTATACGTTGACCTCATCTCAAGATTTATTAAGATACAGTTATTTCAAATCTTAACACCGTAGTTGGATTAAAACAAGCTTGTGTAGATATCTTAGGCTTTCTGAACTAGTTCTAATAAGAAGTTGAGAACATATAGAGCTAAGAAATACAAACTCAATTATTTATCTGGTAGTATGCAATTAAGATGTTATTGACACCATTTTAAACACTAACAAACTTGATAATTATTTAAAATGATTTGTTAACTAAGATTAATAAGAGAGCGAAAATCGATTAGCGGCAAACTTGGCGGCCCTTTACATGAGGTCTCCAACGTCATTCAATTATTACTGAAGAGAAAATCTTGATTTACTTCATTTCTATATTAATTAT